>NW_005187426.1:501202-502846 GCF_000239375.1 Pundamilia nyererei
GAGAATATACTCCGGTGTCCTGTTATATTTTAGATAGCAAGGAGTTTATTAAACTTCACCGAAACAATCTGCAAATGTCATTAAAATTTAATAAACTATCATCTTGTCTTTATTTTAAAGCTGTAAGCTAATGATAGTTATATAAGAGCAGATGCCTGCTTGTGCAGTAAGCTGTACCTTTTACATACAATGGATGAAGAACCGAATAAGCCAACAATTGCAAAAATAATCGGTGACTAGTCGACTATCAAAATAATCGTTTGTGGCAGCCTAGTGTGTATATCTAAATATCCGTATTCCTTCTTTGGTCTTTTATTCCCTTCTTAAGTAAAATATACCAGTTCATATATGATCCTTATCATGCCCTTCATTGTTTTTACGGAATATTTGACATTAAAGATCGCCACCAAATCTTTATAGAAATGATTACAGTAATTCACTGTGCATTTTGTTCTTTAATGTGTTTTAATCCTTGTGATTATTTGTTCCTGTAGTTGATGAAATGTATTAAATGCAGTTTGAGCTTAGCTACAGATATGCTTCAATGACTGACTCCTCTCATTCTCTTTTTTTCACAATAGGTGCCAGTGATGTCCAAATCTTAGACACAGACTAAACCTTGCATCCATCATGGAGAAGAAGCCAGGCATGATGCAGCATCTCCGGCAGAAGATGCTGCCACACTTCAAGCGGGGCAAGGATCCCTTAAACAAGTTGGCTGTCCAGCTTGACCACAATCGGATGAGCTCCTCCGTTCCTGACGTAAGGAACGTGAAGCAGGATTACCGCCACGTCTCCTCCAGAGTGCCTTTTCAGCAGTACAATAGTCCCAGTTATAGCGATCCTTCCACACCGCTTGACAGGCCTCCTACGGGTCCTGTAGGAGGTGGGAGGAGTGTAAACCTTAGAGCAGGTAGTGGAAGAATAGGGAGGAGTGAAAACAGACTGAGCGTGCCTACAAACTGCACAAACCGTTCTTCTTCCCAGGAATCATTTAACAGTCTTTGTGGAGAAGAGACATCTTCCCGGGAGACACACCAACCTGGACGAGGCATGGAGCCCGAGGAACTTGCACTACCAGAGATGATGACTGTTTACACTCCAGACAGTGCAGCTGTGGATGATTCCCTGGACAGCTCGCAGGTAAAGAAAATACTTTTGAAATAACCTAGCAGATTGGGCATCTCCACATACGGAATATTCATATAATGTTTCACATAAGGATTGAACCTTCTGGGACACTAGCACTGACGACTTGCATTTTTATTTTAAATATTCACTCATATTTTGACTTTGTAGTTCCTGTTATATCTAATACTTTGACACCAAAATTAACTGACAAGTCAGCATTTTTCCCCCCCCTGCAACACACAGTAAAAAAACATGTTGTACATTGGCGGGGTTGAGGTATCAGGTGTATTTACACTTGAAGTGCAAAGTTTAACTTGGAAGAGCTGGATATGGTTGCAAATCGAGGTCCATCCTAAATCAATAGTCTACAGTAGAACTGTGCAAACACTGCTTCTGGTGGATTCACGTCTTTGTTAAAATGACAAGGATGTAGGCTGTGAGTGCCAAACAGTCACATTTAAAACTATTGTTTGTTGTTTTGTTTTTTCTTTCTTTCTTGAAGTTAAGAGACAA
>NW_005187426.1:503396-505069 GCF_000239375.1 Pundamilia nyererei
AAAACAAACATACACCATAATCCGGTCTTGTGATGATGTGATGAATCCTGATTCCGGGCCCAAACTACTCTGCGTTTAAGAAGGCTGTTGTGTTTTTAACATGTTTTAATGCTTTGCATCTTGTTCTATTAAATCTCAACAATCCCCTAAAAACAGTCAGTGATAACTGTTGGCCTCTGGGTTTTATTACCGCTAATCATTTTAAAGCTCAGTTTTCAAAACCTTACACTGTAACTACAGCCCAGGCAGTATATTAATGACTAACCTCATATTGTGGATGGATTATCTCAGTGGTTCTCCTGACTGTAGTTTGGTCCGTTTGCATCCTGCCATGCGATTGCATTTGTTCCTAACCATCGGGAACCCTCACGTTAACTTTTTATCAAGTGGAAAAATGTTAGCGTTCATCCTCCTGCTTCACTGTTTATATTTTGCTAACATAGCAAAACTAGCTGTGTTACTAGTAATCACATTATATACCAGCTAGCCAAACTTCAGTAACCCTACAAAACCTCACTGCTGTTTACTTTCCTGGCTTAATTTATGTCAGAAGTAGTAACAGAGCTGTACGTCTTAATTTGTTTCAGAGATCCCTCAGTCAGAACATGCTATATTATATTAGATGGAAACTAGCGAGCTAACTTCTAACTCTGTTAAATTTCATAAATTCTGTTTTCATGGATGCCTGGATGTTAAACTTAATTTTCACACCTGGTAGAGCAGCAACACTGATCATTTTATTACAGATGAAAGAATTTAGACAGTTATTCAACTCTCAGTGATGCCGCAGTGATCATTTGACTTGGGGACCTGCAGCATAGTTTGGGCCCAAACGCAGCTAATGACGTCAGACCTAAAGACTGGATACCCCCTCCACCAACCTTTACACCTGGCACATTGCAGTCAAGTACTGTTGTACTGGCAACCGCCAAACACGGGACAAACATATAATTTGTCACGCTACAGAACACTTCTGCACTGAGTCTTTGCTCCACAGCATCCAGTGCTTTGCATTGCATTTCTTGATGTAAGGTGTGGATGCAGCTGCTTGGCCATGGAAACGTATTCCATAAAGCTCTCTGTGCAGTGTTCTTGAGCTAATCTGAAGGCCACATGAGGTTTGGAGGTCTGTAGCGATGGACTCTGCAGAAAGTTGGCACACTGTGTTCCTCAACATTTGCTGACCTGGCTCTGAGATTTTATGTACTGTACCAGTTTGTGGCTGAAATGCTGTCGTTCCCAGGCACTTCCACTTTGTCATAATACCACCAACTGAAGTGAATGATTTTAAGGATCTGGATTGATATTAGTTCATATATATTACTGTGGCTTTATTTTGTGTTTTATCTCAGATGTGTAATTATGATCAGGATAAACACTACAGAAGGAGACTATTGGCTGTTTTTATTGCCAATTAAAAATGTCACTTATACATCTGGCACCTGGTGTCAGATAGAATCAGTTGTAAACCTCATCTCCTTCCTCATTCCATTCTCTGTTAAAATGACCCGGAGGTGGATTTTTGATCTAAGTCTCTCAAGTACAGCTGCTACTCGCATTTCTAGCATAACAGTGATGTGTAAATAATAGGGCTGCACGATTAATCGTTAGAAAATCGCGATCTCGATTCATACTTATGTGCGATCTCATTTCCAAATGACAACGATTTAAAA
>NW_005187426.1:507147-537962 GCF_000239375.1 Pundamilia nyererei
TTTTTATGTTCAGTCTCAACTGTTACGAAGTTGATGTGCAGTTAATAAGTGCAATAAATATTTATACTGGAAAAGAAAATCGTGAGAGAATCGTGATCTCAAGTCTAAGCCAAAAAATCGTGCAGCCCTAGTAAATAACATTGTATGTATTGAAGATAACCCTTTACAGCAAAATGAACATGTCAGGCTTTGCATTCTTCTCGTAATCAAGGGCAGGCTTTGTTTGTCAGATCATGGTTAGAATGACTTTCAACAGGTTTTGTCTAGATTGCATGCTTTAGTGACATGACGCACAAATGCAAGCTGACTTGAAATTCCGAATGTTTAATTTTCATTTGAACAATAACATTGGGCGTAGCCTTGGCTTTATTTTCTTTGTCATGCAAAGTGGACACCAATGAATGTGCAAGCAGATTAATGCTGTAGTTCTTGTTGACATGCAGAGGACGACCCAGACAACTAGGAAGTCATAGCCTCTTTTCACAGCTTTGACAGGCTTGTTTGCTACACAGGCTAAATGAATTACTCTTGTAGAAGTTCATAGGCTACTAAATACCTTTTTATTCAATGGTTTAAGCAACAAATAAAGTAAAAATTCATTGTGAATCATGTTCATTCTGACTTCCTTCCACTAAGCTTTTAATATACTTTCTTCCTGGTTTCACTATCAGTGGTTTAGACAAGTGTGGTTAGAGAGGGCAGCAGGACAGGTGTATAACATGTTGGCTGACAGTTTTACACACACACACACACACACACCCCTTATCCTAAACAAAACCATAACCTAATCGTAACCCTGACATTTAAAACCACGTTTTGAGCCTCAGAAATCCCTTCAGATTCGTATGGACGGGCATTTTGTCCCCATAAGTGACTGTTGGTCCTCACAAATATAGAGGCATGCTAATTTTCTGTTCTCACAAACATGCCTAAACGTGTGTGTGTGTGTGTGTGTGTGTGGGGGGGGGTTGATAAAAAGAAGTTGCAGTTTGGTATGGTAATCTTTGAATAATGCGTTACCAACATCAACATGTTGTGAAACTTTTAAGTAAGTAACAGGAAATGACCTAAAAAATCATCACCCAGTAAAATGTTTCATCTTCCTGTTGGTGTTGTAGTAACATATCAGTGTTTTGTTTTGTTTTTTGTTTTTTTTATAGATGCTCTTTATATTTATCTGATTGACTGAGGTGATATTTGTAGTTTCCGCCAGTGGGATTTTGATTTCGAATCTTTACGCTTTGTAGTTTGCAGCACAGGATGCTGATCTTTAGAACCTGACCATTTTCTCAGCAGGCAGATATTATCTGCTGATATTAGCCATTTGGTGGTCTGTTGTGTGAGGAAAATATAAGAACTGATTATTAACTGATTAATTCAAGATGGAATTAATTGAAATGGAAGAAACACCCTCCAACTACATTATGAGAGTGGCTGTTGCATAGTTTGTCCATCAAAGGGTGCTCTGCAACTTCCATTTTTGCAACACCTGGTTGATACACCACAACAAAACAACTAGCTGATTGAGATCTGAGTCAGGTGTAAGCGTAAATGAATAACAGCACATAAGAAACATTAAGAAATCTGTGCTTTTTTTGTGTTTAAACCTCAACTGGCTTTACATTTTGATTGCTATTAAGCATTCAAGGCTAATGCAGCCTTGAATGCTGATTAAGCGCAAGCTGATACATGCTGATATTAGCATATTACAAAGCCCATATTTCAACTAGCACATTTATTTCTATGTCTGCTGGTTATAAATGGATTTGCATTAAGTTTTACCAGAGGTGGGTTTTGCCTGGATATGATCAACAGCTAAGGTCTACCTGTATCTGGATCAGGATCTGATGTAAGAAAACTGATATAAGAAAAATAGAAGAAATGAGAGACCCGCTGTCTTTCTTAGTCATCTTATTTTCCGTCATCACTGAGGTTTCAGATCAGTCAAAAAAACTGTTTTGAATTTGGTGAAAGCAACAATGCACAGTGTGAAAACTAACCGTTTGTTTTCTCAGGGCCCCCAGGGTGGTTTTAAAACCACATCAAAGAATATCAAGAATAGTAAAGTGCTTTTTATTTTAATTCTTGTCATGTCCCATTGTGCAACTGTTGTTGTCAACTGAACACTTCCTCATAGCTGTATAAATAGTCCATAGACTTACAAAAAAAACTATGGGAGATTATTAAACATTAAACAAATTTCCCACGTGTGGGACTAATAAATCTTATCTTATCTTATCTTGTCTTATCTTTAATTGTATAGAAACTATAATGAATACATCTGAATACAGCAATCTATATTTGAATTCATAAAGAAAGGAGTGGTATGTATGGCAAAATACCTTATGTTAGGTAAACAGTTACAGTGTTTGCAGTTACTCTGAAACCCAAAGAAGAGAAGCAAATTAGGGGAAAAAAGTGGAAATTGCCTAGTAGATGTTTTTTGGGTTACCTCTGTTCAGTCCCCAGGACACAGGAATTTTTAATAAATGCTCAGAGGATTTGTGCTGGTGGTAGAAATACCAAGGAGAGGGCAGTTCTGAGCCTTTAGCGTTAGCTGAGTGAAGCTTTTTCATCAACAGGAATTTTACATGTTTTGAAAGTCTTTGTCATGTGTCACATGGTTTAAAAAAAAATTCATCTTTGTCTCTGCAGTATGATAACGATTACAGCAGTCACATAAAGGAAGGGGACCACCAAAATGTAAGTGCTACTGTCTAATTTGTAGTTTGTAAGATGATTTTTGTTGTTGACTAGTTAATATGCAAATCAGCTTTAGGCACGACTGGAGAAAAGGGCTGCGTCTGACAGTTTTATCCTAAGTTGCATCTTTGTGGTTGTAGAATTTTGCAACGGATTGTCCCTTTCATGTCTCTATGCTGGTGGTTTTCAGCATTATGCCATGCCAACAGCAGTGTGGGTCTTTGGCCGACGCGTGGTTATATCAAAGTTTAATTCCAGATTATTGTGCTCTGTTTAGAATGAGATAGAACAGTAGGCTATTTGTGGTTCAGCATCCAGTGTGTGTTGTCCATCTTTTGTAGCCGGTCAGGGTTAGGAAGCTGAGCTGGGGTGATTCCAGGGTACTGGGGTTTATTCGGTGAAAGATTCATGGCTTGCTGGAAAGGCTTAATAGTGATTAAATAATCCACTGCCTAGACGAGAAGCATAAAACTGCACAGAATACAATCTTTTAAAACCTGTAAGTGAGTATACTTTGTTTAGTTTTTTTTAAATTAAAGTTGTATAAATGTGACAAAAATAATACAACCCAAACAGTAAAGAATTAGGAAAGCTGTATTAGAGTCTCGTCAAATTCCTGCACGTGAACAACAGTCTGACTTGAAATCAGTGCATGAAAGTAAAATGAAAGAAGTCCTGTGATAATTTTGTTGTTAAAGATTAAAAAGTTATTCTTCACATAAATAGAGGTGGAGCTATTATACTGTGGTTAATAGCATTACTGGTAATAAATTTGAAGTTTAAATATTAATGGTGCAGTGACCCATAATAAAGGCAAAAAACTGTTTTCTGATCAGATACTTCCTGATTAAAAAGCTGCCCAGTTTGTGCGGAAGTAGATGGGGCACTTTGGTAATACTACTAGTAGTAAAGTAATAATCTTGTTTTTCTGTTCAGTATGAGATGGACAATGAGGCTGTGAACATGTCTGAGAGTGCCAGAGATTCCCAGAGGTCCTACCTGCTCACCGTTAACTTAAAGGAAGGACACAACTTGGTCATCAGGGACCGCTGTGGTAAGGAGCTCATATCGGCACTACTACAACTCAGCTTTTTGTTCCAGATTATTGTGATGTACAGCAACACCAGCATTAAAATACACAGTCTGAGAAAAACAGAAGATCAACAGGCACCGCTGTGATGCTGATTATCATCCAGGAAACAGGATCAGTGCAGAAGCAAGTAATACTTCAGCACAGTGGAAAATGAGAAGTGTGGCAGTGGAATCCTATTCAACTGATGAAACAAAATGCCTTTACCCTCCCACCCGAGGATCATTGTCTGACTAGAGCTTCATCATTTTAACTTCCCCAAATTTTCCTCTGCATATGATTACCTTACTTGAAAGTTCAGTGTGCTGTAAAAGCAAAGATGCAGTTACCTGTTGGTGTATGTTTATACCTTAGAGCTACACGCCTACTTCTTTTTTTTTTTTTTTTTTTTTTTTCTGAAGCTGTGGCTTAATTCTGACTAGATCTTACAATGACATGCATCACGTATTTTCTTGTGTATGCCTGTGGCAATGAGTAAGTGTTACTATTGTTATTGCTTTGTCATCTTCTCATACTGAGAAACGTATCTGAGTTGACTTGCTAAATCTCTTAAACTTTATGAATTATAATTCCCGTAAACGTGGACAGATGCTTGGGCCTACAAAAGGGAAAAAAACCAAAAACGAAACCCTCCGCCATTCCTCATAGTCTCTTTTTTTCCCCCTGTATGTGTCAGTGTTGACTCGTGTGTTTGGCCTTGACTTGATAAGGACAACCAGGAATGTCTGTTTTGATTACACGCAGTGTTATTAACTCCAGGGACACAAAAGACAGCTGAGTGTCAGGTTAGCTGTGAAGCTCTTGTAGCAACACGAGCAGGATTCCTTGCAGCAGTTTAGAACCTGTCTGAGCCACACCCAGCAGTCAGTACAGAAAGCCTTTCACTCTTGGATTATATTTTCCTCTTGAGTGTGCCTGCATGTTGACACAACCAGACTGTAGGTAAAGATAAGATGGAAAATAAAGAGGATGACAAGAGGCAAGCGGATTTGGTTTCACCACATTGTTAAGACCACATGGTGGTTTAAAAGCATGAACAAGCTTTTATTTTTTTGGTTTTGATCAGATTATACATTCAGCAGTCGCAGCATGCGGTGGCAGCTGTTTTGCTAATGACTTCTTGTGTGAAGGGTCTATAAAGCCTATTCTAATAGCAACACCACAAAGAACCGGGCAAGCTCATGTAATGTAACGAAACAGAACAGTCTAAGCTCCTCATGAAGTTTAAGCGATGATCACAGCTGTGTTTGGTAGACTGCTGCCCTCACCTGGTTGATTGAGAGACAATTCAAAAGATACACCTCCTACTTCCTTTACTCTGAAGTGAAAATGATACAGAACAGCAACAGAAAGTGAGATTTAGAAGTTTCAAAAGTGACTCCATGTGGAATTTGTAGTGTTAATCTTTGGGCCTGCCTATATATGTTAGTGTTTAAAAGAAACTCGCACAAAACCTGCAAAAGTGATGTTTTCAGTTGCAGTTAGTTTTCACACAGGAAGCTGAAATGTGATTGGCTATTGTTTCAGGAAGTTGTGGTTACATCGGTTGGGACCACATCCTCCATACAAAAATGAGAGATCACACAGAGCAGGTCAGACCTTCTACGTAATAGTGCAAATTGGTACATTTACATAGAAGTTGAAAAACAATGGAGTCAGTGTTATTTAGAAGTAAATGTCAAGTTGTCAAGTATTTATTAAAGACAGTCATGATGACAACGCTGCTTTTGAAAGATGGAAAAGAGAAGTTGCAATAATCATGCTTTGTGTTCTGAAATAACATGTCCTACAACTCATGATGAATATTATAATGTTACTAAGTAGGATCATGTCATTTTAATTTATTAAAAATTATGGACTTTATTTCACTCAGAAATAAAAAATAATTTTATATTCTGGGGCTACACAGCAGGATTTGGGTTTATCTAGGTAACTTCTTATTTAGGTGTGTTGCCATGCTAACCTAGGCTGCAGACCTAACATACACGGAGCAGGTTGGGTTCAAGATTAAAGATCATTAAGGGAAAAAAATCCCAGTTACTGACCAGTTCTCTGAAAATAGTGTCACCATTCCTGGAAAATCCGTCAGGCTCGTCTGTGCAGATATCAGGAGGGTCTTTTTTTTCTTTATTAATAATCCTCACAAAAGGAAAGAAAGAGAATTTTAGATGAATTATAGTTTTGTAATAGTCCTAAGTCTGTTAACTTCCACAGTCAGCATTTTTTGCTTGCTTTTCTTCCTGCCTTCAAATAGGTTAAACTTTATAGATTTGGTTGGCATTTTTCAGTCTTATTGACCAAAATCTTTAAAGTACTCACACAGTTCTCACATACTTATACAGAGATTCTAATACTAAATTACTATAGAGTGCTTTTGCTCTCACATTGCAGATTTCTCTGCAGCACGTGTTGCTTTCAGTCTGTA
Source organism: Pundamilia nyererei (assembly GCF_000239375.1). Classification (NCBI taxonomy): domain Eukaryota; kingdom Metazoa; phylum Chordata; class Actinopteri; order Cichliformes; family Cichlidae; genus Pundamilia; species Pundamilia nyererei. Next base: position 513,366 of record NW_005187426.1, read on the forward strand.
TTATGTGTTTAAGATCTCCGTATATGTCTGGGGTCATAATTTTGTGCTCCTTTGTAAAATCAGCCACTCTGCTAACAGTGCATGATTCCACCCCTTTGTGTGAATGTTCTCATAGCCTGACTGGGAAACCCTGGGTTAATTTGGTGTGTTGTTAAAAGCGATGGCTGATTTTAGTGAATCAAGATAATGAATAAATACCCTACTTATATTTATCTTGCTTCATATTACAGGGCCCTGATGATGTCATTCCAAAAAGTATGTTTGTTTGTTTATTTGTTTGTTTGTTTTCTATTTACTGGTTTGCAATATTCATTCTCAGGTACCAGCGACCCCTACGTCAAATTCAAATTGGATGGAAAAACATTCTACAAAAGTAAAGTGCTTTATAAAAACCTCAACCCTGTGTGGAATGAGTCCTTCTCTTTGCCCATTAAGGATCTGAATCAGAAGCTTTACATCAAGGTAACTTTTTTTTTTAATGGTCAGTTTAATAAAGGTCATGTCTACAGTGTGGGAAATAATGAATGTGAAAGTTTTAATGAGCAGCTTTAACACTGAGAGTCATAGTCTGTTGTGGAAATGTACATGTCAGTGCATGTTTTCTATCCTTCGTTATGTAGTTAGGGTGACATTTTTTTGTCAAAGTGTTATGAAAATCAATGTATGATTAGTGTCTGTGCACCTTTCTAAATCCAACAAAACGGCTGTTATCACTCTGTATGAGTTTTCAAGGATACTGCAGTAGGACAGTCAGCACAGTTCTCCTTACATGAACTGTCTTGTGTTAAAGGACTGTTGATGTTTGATATACAGGTGTATGACCGTGATCTTACAACTGATGACTTTATGGGTGCTGCAAGTGTCCTTCTGAGTGGTCTGGAGATGGACAAGTGAGTATGGTGATGTGGAAGTGCTTGAAGCAGCTGGACAGAGCTCTGTTGAGGTGTAGCATGTAAATTATAGTGATCCTGGAATAATAAAATTGGAAAAATAATATTGAACAAATCACCAGTTTTCTCAATGAATATATTTCTAAAGGTACTATGCAATGAAATTCTCACTAGATGTTGGCAAAAATGCATCTAATCCACACAAGCAAAGAAATCAAACCATAGATGTCCATAAATGATGTGTTTCTAATGAGAAATGACACAGGGAAAAAGTATTGAACACCTGAAGGAGGCTCAAAAACCTTTGCAACCTTGACCTGTATGCACGCTCATTACCTCCATTTCTGAAGAAAACATATGTTGAAGCATGTTTAAAGTTTACTGATCAACATTTAGACAAGGCTGTGAACATACCAGCAGTAAAATTTGAAGGTGAGAACATCATGGTGTGGGGCTGTTTTCAGCATACGGCACTGGAACGCTTCATGTAATTGAAGGAAGGATGAATGGAAAATTGTACAGAAACATTCTTAATTACAAATCTGTAAAATCTACCAGGAAGATGAAGAAGAAACGAGGGTGAATGTTTCAGCAAGACAATGATCCCAAACACACAGACATGGAAACTTTCAGTTGGTTTCAGAGAAAGAAAATACAGCTGCTAGAATGGCCCTGCCAGTCTCCTGACCTGAATCTAACTGAAAATTTGTTGAAAGAACTGAAGCTCAAAGTTTACAGAAGGGGCCCAGGGAACCTTCAGGATTTGAAGGCTGTTTGTGTGGATGAATGAGCCAAAATCACATCTGAGGATGGATGTAACTAGTTTCTCCATACAGGAGGCTTCTTAAAGCTGTCGTCACCAACAAAGGCTTTTGTTTAAAGTCTTAAATAAATTTCAGGTTATTGAGAATCTGTTGAGAATTTCATTTCAATAGCACCTTTATATATACCTACTTATAAAATTGGTGACGTGTTCAATACTTAGTTTATTTCACATACTGAAGTAAAGTATTTCCAGGCACTGCATTGGCTCAACCCATTTATGGGTTTGGCAATGCAGCTGCATTTAGCTTATGAGTGTTGAACTTTACTTTCAAAGCATTTGCCCATTAATTATTAACATTGCAGTGGCTGCTTTTACTGTAGAATTTATTTTTAGAATGTGTAGTGTGTCTGTAATGTGGGAACAGTTTGGGATTATAGTGTGGGTGCTTTTCCACATTTCTACACTCCTCTTTGAACCTGAAATAAATTACCTTAATGAAAGTAACCTCCAAGAAATTGTCACCAAGTTATCAAATGCCTCGTTATTCTATCTAGCTCAGTTCTATACCAGTTTGTGCACACACAACCACTCCCACTTATGTTTATGGCCTTACAGTGAGTAACTGAGTCCAGGTGCATCTAAGGCAAAGCTGCAGTGAGTTCAGTCTGTGCCCTCGTGTAGCTCGGCTTGCCAGTACAAGTGTTAATTTTGACCTGAGACCTTTGCATTACCCCAGTGTTAATTAAACACCTCTCTTGTCCTTTGTCAGCAATTTAAATATGAAGAAGTAAAATTAATTGCATTGCTGTGGTATCATATTGCTCTAAGCCTTAGTATTTAATGCAGTTTTGCTCTGCATATCTTTTAAACATACTTTTTGACAATTATTGCATAGAATACATTTTCTCTAGTTCATCTCCTCAGTGATCTGATGCTTATATTTTTACATCCTGTGGTGCTTGTTCTGAATAAATTCAAAGGCATGCTCGATGGCACATGGCTGCCCATCTCTCATCAAAAACCCGCTTTGTTTTCAGGGTCAATGAGATGTCTTTGCGCCTGGATGATCCAAACAGCCTGGAGGAGGACATGGGCGTCGTATTGGTGGACTTGAGTCTGTCACTCAGAAATGGAGACAGCAAAAGAAGCAATGTATATCAAGCTCCCTCATGTATTTGCTCCATGCTTTCAAGCAGAAGGCAGACTTGTCGTGCATTGCATTTATCGTATGTCTGTGTTTGTGTCTCTGTTTCTGTGTAAAGCCTACTAACTAGTGTCATTTTGTTTTGCACCTAAAATGCATGCTCCTGGCGGCAGAAATGGCACCAAAAACGAACACGAAGTAGTAGGGTAAGGCATATGGTGGCTGGAACACATAGGAAAGACTTCATGGACCCTTCATTCTAATCAGTATTATACAGATATCTGCCAAATATAAAAAGGAGAAAAACAAATGAGGCCCATTGGTCTGGTGAATTTTTTTTTCACACCATGTTCAGGTTTCACGATTTTTCTAATTCAGCTCAAATTGGTAACAAAAGGTAATGTAACAAAAATTCTGACAGTAGTTCCTTTAGTTTTGGCAGTTATCTGTGCCTCAGTTGATTCCACAAGAGGGCAGCAAATCATTTTATTTCACAAATCAGGGCGCAGTATCTTGGAAGAAATTTAACAGATGTACTCAGTGGTTTGAAGACTAAACTCTTTCAGTAGTTGTTAGTCAGTGTTTCCTTAATTAACTGACTGGACATATTCCTATTTGGTACTAACCTATATACAAATCAGGGTAAATTAAGTGTTTCAATATTTTCAGTGATAATTATAAAAGGATCCCAAATACAGAAGATTCCTGATCCCAGTTAACTTGATAGCAGCAGACCAGCTAAAATGAATATAGAGTTTGTACGTTGTCGCTTTCACTCAATGACTACAACATATGCATTAAAAATTAAATAAACCCAAATTCTTATTTTTAGCCCAGACCTGAGAGGCTATAGTGGAAGTCCCATAACAAGGTCACACTTATTATGGCACCTTATTATCCTATGATGATAACCATAGGATTGTTCCAAGAAAATAAAAATAAAATCCTGTGATCACCTTTGACCATTATCATAAAAAAGCACAGATGCTTACCAGCATTTCCCAGTAACAAGTCCAGCTGTTGTCCTGCCTGCTCACTGATGAGGTATTTGACTCACAGAGTTTAGTTGGGGAATGCATGCTTCTTTTTTGTCTGCCACGCTATTGTCTGCAGGTCCATTCTATGTACTGCATGAAGCGATGCTACGCAAGATTAGACAGCTATACACGTGGCAACATTGCACATTCGCAGGATTAGTTAGAAAAGCTTTTGACTGTCTGCATGCCTATAAGTTTGAAGTTGTTTTCATTGTTGAACAGATGTACCTACTGTGTGCATGTGCTTCAAATTCTTCTTGTAGTCTGCCAACTGCATGCTGTGCAGCTGTTAATTAAAAAAGCGTTTTCTGCATGTGTCATTACAAAGTTGGCTTGATCTGCAGTGATTGAATCTGGCTTAAAGTTATCTCAGGGGTACACTGTGTCTCTATATAAACTCAACTAATTATCTTAAAACATGGCTTCCAATTATACATGAAAGCTTTACCTAATCTCTGAGAATGTTTCATTTACCTGTCTTCCATGGGCAATTGTTATAATGTCTCAAACATGGTGGTGGTGGAACTGCAGGAAACTGAATTTGGATTTTCTTTTTTTTTTTTTTTTAATATAATATTTTTTTTGTATCCTTTAAAAAAAGCTGAAATTGAATGTATTGATTTATTTTTTTTAAATTTAAAGCATTACCTCTCATTCCTATCATTATTATTATTATTATTATTATTATTATTTTTGTATCCCTACTTTTGCAGGCTGGAAAGCATTCTCAGCCTATTAGTTTGTCAGAAGAGCTGAAGAAGAGTCAGCTGTGGACAACTGTTTTGTTGGTGACTCTGGTTGAGGGTAAGAAGCTGCCGGTGGACAGTCAGGCAGGTCAGTTCTCCGTTCTCTTCAAACTGGGAGAGCAGCGATACAAAAGCAAGGTATATCTCAACAGAAGACTGTTGCTCTTAATTTTTTCCTCTTCCTAATGTGTCTTTGTGATTCCTAACCCTGTTCCTTTTTCCCTTTTGTAATTTAAAGTGTGTAGATTTTTTATGTTAGCCTAACCTCAGCTGATTTCCAGTATTCACAGTGACTTATATTGTATTTATTCATTTATTTAGTTGTTGTTCTCTTCATTTTGCTCTTTTTTGGGGGGGGAGAATACCACACCACACTCGAGAGAGGTGCGCCCAGAAAAAAAAAAAAAAAAAAAAAAATCAGATGAGAGTCACAGAAAACACCAAAGCTGATATATTGCTCTTTGCTCTGGATAAAATGCCCCCTGATGATGACATGAGTTACTTTGGCTTGGACACTTTCTTATTTCTTAATTTAAAACCCACAAAATCAAATGAAATTTGAAAAGTGAATTTTCAAGCTAAATGATGCTAACAAGCTGCATTGTGTGTACTTAAATTTAAGTCTATTCTGTTTTCAACTTAAGGAAATCATTTGCTCAAATAATCATTTAAAATATGACTAGATGTGGACGTTAAGCCTTAGTAATCTTTTTCTGAAAGATGCATGGGGTTGGTTATTCTTTGTTCTTGTTTTCATGTCAGCTTAAAATGTATCTTCAATCTATAGAATTATTAGGCCCAAATCACTTTAAAGTGCTTTTATTAAAATATACATTTGCAGAAAGGCCACATGAGGTTAATGCCATTGCACTGAAAATAGACTTTCAAAAGTCATAAAAAAATCCAAATATTGATGTAATAGCTGAATCGGTAAACAGATTTGCATTTCAAATTGATTTATAGTTTATGGTGCATATTCCAGAAGCTCTTTAACAAAAAAGCATTTGTCTTAGTGTTATTTTATATCTTGTGTGTCTAGTGATGAACAGAATTATCACATTTTAATTTTCCCAACATTCCTGTTAAATAAAATGCTGGCAGACTAGTTTTCACTTGTAAAATCTAGAAACATTTGTACACATAAATCCCACTGCATTATTAAACAATCACCTAAAGGCGATTCTTATGAATAGCAGCGTAAATGTGGGATGAACTAAAGTCATTATCTGCAGAGGCAGGGTAAAACAGGGTGAGGGACAGCACAGCTAAAAAGATGACATTGCTAGAATCTAAAAACATCACACATTTGCTTTAGTGCAAAATCCAAGTGACAGGTCAGTTATCTTCTGCCATTAACATATTTCAAAGTTATTTCAAATATCTGCTGTTATGCAGAAGCAAAAAGACCCAGGCAATACTGAGGGCTAGTTTCCAGCAGTGCCAGGAAAAGAGCAAAAAAATGATCAGGGGGGTCTTGTTAAACCCATTTGCAGACTAGAAAGTACTTGTCAGAAGTAAGTGTTGATGGAAAACTGTCCTTGGTTCAATGTATGAGCAAAGGCTAGCAAATTGGGAATGTACAGAAAAGGAGAAAAGAAGGTAACAAATGTTCCAAACCTGGAGCATTTGGGAGGGAGTTGCCTTTGGAGAAAGGTCGGCGATGGCTCTAGGTGTCTGCAGGCAATAGAGCTGCATGGCAGAGGTTCTTATAGGCTTGATTTTCCATAGATGGGTCTGAGGACTTGGTTATTAATAGTGGTCTCCTCAGTCCTAGCAAGTACAGACAGAATTTTATCCATGACTGAATACCATCAAGGAGACTTTTGATTGGTCCAGAATTTGTTGTGCAGCGTGACTATGAGCGCAAATATACAGCCAGAGTCAGAATTATCTTCAGCCACAAAAACATGGAGTCCTGAAACAGATGGCGTGCCCCCTGATCTCACAGTCGTCTGGGATTATTGTACATGGAAAAAACAAATGAGACAGTCTACATTTCTTTTGTTTGCTGCACGTTACGCAAATAAGGGTAACTAATAAATAATTATTGTTCAAAGTAACCTCACTTTGCAAAACTTAGTATTTCATTGAGCATTTTTGGTTTCCGTTAACTGATACTGGGTTTATCAGAATCTGAATCAGAATACTTGATTAATCCCGAAGGAAAATAGGGGAAAATAGGCAATACAAAGATGCCTTTGGTAGTGCAAATGTTAAGCCTAACCCTATAATCTTTCATGTGACCATAGATCACATGGGGGGAAAAAAACACAAAGCCATGAAAAAAGAAACGGGCCTAGAAGGGATCTAAAATGGTTTTGCAGCGTGTAATATGACATGGCCGGTGTCTGCTGCATCATCCAGCTCTCCTGGCAGCTGGATGATGTCTGGCGCTGATGCTCACTTTTATGCGCTGTTGGCTACGTACTGTCATTGATGGTTATTTCGCGATCGTGCAACATCATGCATTACACATCAAAGCAGCGTGATAACGAGCAGCATTGCTGATTTTCTTTTCCTTGTCTTATATCCAGGTGCAAAGTGACGGTAATTATCTGTTCTCCTGTCCATCTCCTAATGTGAGATGGAAATTTCTGATGTGTCTATCAGAAGCTGCTAAACCCCAAAACTAGTCTGTTTAGAAAAGAAAAACAATTAAAGTTAACATCTGGACATGATGCAGATACTTTTCTGAATTTTAAATAAAGGGCCAGCTGGAAATCTACAAACACGTCAGTCAAGTCTGTGTTTTGAAGACTTTGCAAATACGCTGACTTATATAAGATGTTTCTTCACACTTTAAAGTGAATTTCAGTGTCATTGTTAATTGTTGTGAGTTTTTTAAAACAACTTTTAAACAGTTTTCTTTTCTTTCTTTTTTTTGATTCAGGATCACTGCAAAGTGCCAAATCCTCAGTGGAGAGAGAGGTTCACCTTCAAACAGTTTTTCAACAGTCCGGAATATCTGGAGGTGGAGCTCCGATCCAAGGAAGGACGAAAGGCTGCGGAATCCCTGGGGAAGTGAGTGTGTTCAGCTATTACAGTATTTATTTGTGTGATTGCCCTTTAATTAAAATAAAAAGTGGTTTCTGGATTTATTTATTTATTTAGTTATTTAAATGAAAGATCTTTGCATATTTTTTTTTTTTGTGTGTGTGTGTTTGATCTGGCCCAAATGTGTGGAACTTGTGTGTGTACAGGCGTTGCGTGAACATGTCAAAAATCCCTTTGGATCAAAGGCAATTGCTAGAAATGGAATATGGGGGAGGACACGTGTGTTGCCTCCTTACGCTGACCACGTGCAGTGGCGTCTCCATCTCCGACCTCTGTAACGCACCACTCAGTGAACCCCGTGAACTTCAGAACCAGCTGGACAACTATGTCAGTATTTTTGCCGTTTAACTTCTATTTATACTGCACAATACCACCAACATGTTTAAATATATAAACACTTTAAAATGCATTTTCACTTTGAACAAGCCTATTCTCTGCTCTCAGAATATCATTAGCTGTCATTGGCATCAACTCCACAAGATGTTGTTTGTGTATTGTCTTTTTGCCACCTTAAAACTATCTGGCTGTTTTTCTCCGACCTGAATTGCCTGAGGTGTATATTTACAGCTGACCTCTATCTGAAGGACTGAATGCTGGCACTGCTGCTACGTGATTGTAAAAGTGTGCTGAAACAACAAAAATCAAATATTGATACATTAATAACAAAATAAATATAATGGTGTGCTGTTAAACACACATAATTGATAATTTCATAAAAAAAAAGTTCCAGCATTCATATGTCATGCAAAAACCTGCTACTTTGTTTATTTTGTCAGTTTTAAAAATAATTGATTCACTTATTTATGAATACATTTCATCTTATCCCCTTCTATCTATTTCTATATTTTCTTATGACATTTCTTTAAGAGAGCTGAGCTGAGTTCAGTGCCCAACAACACATTTTGAAAACAGGTGGAAAATAATACACAAGTGTAACTGTATATGTTTACATTTTTTTAAATGTCTAAATTATAATGTAAATATTAAAATAGGAAAAGTCTTTACATTGGGGGAATGATACTAATATAGGTAAAGTAATACAGAAGCAAATTAAAACAAAAGTATTAATGCCACAGTTTACATTTAGGCTAGTATGTACATTTAATTCTAATATTTTGGTGCATTTTATGCCATACTTGCTGAATGATTAGCTAATAGCTGGCTGTAGCTCAGGTGGCAGAGCAGGTCAACCACTAATCAGAAGTTTGGTGGTTCGATCCCAGGCTGCCTCCTGGCTACATGCCAAATGTCCTTGGGCAAGATGCTAACCCCATGTTTGCCTACTGGTGGTGGTCAGAGGGCCCGGTGGCGCCTGTGTCCGGCAGCTGTGGCTACAATGTAGCTTGCTATCGCCAGTGTGTGAATGGGCGAATGACTGAATGTAGTGTGAAGCGCTTTGGGGTCCTTAGGGACTGAATAAAGCGCTATACAAATGCAGGCCATTTACCATTTTAATAGCGTCTAGAGGGATGCTGCGAATACGTTCTGTATAGTAAACCATGTTTGTCATTAAGCTTGTTTTTAAATAATCCAGTGCATTAACAAACAACAATAACAACAACAAAACATTTTGACATCCATGTTTTGGGGTTTTGTTCTATTTTTTTTTTTTTTTTTTGTCCTCCACAACTCCATCCTTTAGCTTCGACAGTAACTCAGAAAATACGCCCTTGGCACGACTTTAAAAGAGCAAAACTTCAGCTAAGTGAGCTAACTCAGAGTGGCTGTATTCTGTTTATTAAAGCTAGTAAACATGCCAAGAAAAACTGTTTTATTGTGTCAGTCTGTAGAGCAAACATCACATCTAACCCTAACATAGGCTGAAAACACGCATTTACTAAACTAATAATTGGGCTTAAAATACAAGTTTGAAGAACTGAAGTGTAAATATTTAAGTCAAAGTCATCCTGAAAACCTACAGCCCTTTCTGCGCTCTGTGTTAAGGGCCAAGAGATGGCAGTATGTGCCTGGTAATGGGTTACTGCTAGGTCTGTGTTAAGCAAATGACATTCTTTCGTGACAAGTTGCTTTTAGGCAGAAGTGTCTGTGTACATCTAAGAAATTTAAGGTCTGGAAATGCAACCTGACCATGCAGCTAGACTAGCAATGAAAAGAGATGCCGTGACAGAAATAAATTTAGCCCAAGAAGGGAAAACAAGTCCAGATTGTAGCCATTTGGTAAACTGTACTTGATCATGTACAGAGAGGAATAACTACCTATAGTAGATTGTTTTGGAGACACCACCCCATTGCAGTCTGCCTTAAACGCTGTTATCAAAAGCTTTCACTTTAAGTGCTATGCTAGTTCATAGATGTTAGATTTGCAGCCACTGGTTTCTTTTCATTCCAGAAAAGTATGAAAATACTTGCAGTGACTTGATGCTTGCTTGTGATGTGTAACGTACTTTGGTAAGCATTCATTTGCAATTGTGTGGCAGCCCAGTTACAAGTATGGACTGTTTTGAGCACGTGCCTTGATAGTGTATTTAAGGTTTAGTGGAAAATGCTGATGCCTAAAACTTGCAAAGAAAATTTTTGTTTTGCAATATAAATAAATTTAGTTGATGCCTCCCTCAACTAGCATCGTCAAAAGGTTTAAGGTGTAAGGCTCAAAAGGTTTTATGGTTAAGAGTATTGCGGAGAACCTGAAGTAACATCTTATGCTGTCACATAAATCTGGTTTTAGATTGAAGGATTTCTTATTTTTGTGCATTCACTGCTGAATTAAACACTCTATTTATGCTTTGCAGGTTTGCCAAACCTAATTTTTCTTGTCTGCTTACTGTCTCTCCAGAGTTTAAAAAGGTCCCTGACAAATCTCCGTGACGTTGGTTTCCTTCAAGTCAAAGTTATTAAGGCTACTGAGCTGATGGCTGCTGATTTAAATGGTATTTCATGCATTTAGATTCGTCTTAATGACAAATTTAAATGAAACACAAGAGCCCTGCTATAAAGTTTTGAGTGATGTGTTCTGCAGGCAAGAGTGACCCTTTCTGTGTGCTGGAACTGGGGAACGACAGACTACAAACCCACACGGTCTACAAAAGCCTAAACCCAGAATGGAATACAGTCTTTACATTGTCAGTTTGGGTTTCTGTTTCCACACCCTTTTTGTTATTTAAACTGAAACATATTATTGAACATTACTTTTCTTACATTACTGAACCATTTTACTGTTTTACAAATAAATTGAAATATCCTGACATATTGCTATACGGTGTGCTGATTTGTAGGCATCTGACCTCGTTCTATGTCTCTGCAGCCCTGTCAAAGACATTCATGATGTTCTGGTGGTGACTATCTTTGATGAGGATGGAGACAAGGCGCCAGACTTCCTTGGAAAAGTTGCCATTCCTCTGCTTTTGGTACGTACAACCTCACTAAGAGTCTGTGACGTAGACAATAATCTATTTGCACTCTGTCTAAATTAAAGTGAAGAGGGCGATAACACTCCAGCAGGCTGAAGACTTGCTAAGATGTAATCCAGCGTGACTGATGGTCAGGTTCATGGCTGAGTTCAGCACCTGATGCCCTTTCTGTCCTGCAGATCCGCAGGGGACAACAGATTGCCTTCCCGCTGAAGAAAGAGGACTTAGGTGAGCTGTCGAAGGGGAGCATCACTCTGGAGCTGGAGGTTATTTTTAACCCTGTAAGTAAAGGTTCACCCTGCAATGAGGACACGATGGCTTTGAAAGGCAGGCCTCATTCTGTCGTCTTCTTATTACTTTATCACTTTTTTTTTTTTTTTTAAATCAGGTCAGAGCAAGTATTAGAACCTTCCAGCCGAAGGAGAGATATTTTATGGAGGACAATCCCAAGTTTTCCAAAAAGGTTTGATACATCTTTTTACATTTATTCACGATTCATAGTTAACAAAGTATATTTATGAATGGGGAAAAAGTAAACAAATAAATTGACTTTCCATAACATCAAATTAAAATTTCAAGTTGCTTGTTTATTTATTTTTTTCACTGGTTAAGTCTTCTGAAACTCAGCTGGAACATTTTTTTTAAATGGGCAGAAAATGAGTCTGCAATTATATTGATAATCAATTAAAATTATTTTGTGAGCAAAAAGTCCCACTTTCAGTTTTTTCTGGTTGAAAATGTGTTTTTAAACAAATGTGCTAGATGTTAAAAAAATAAAATAAAAATGATTTTAAGAAATGTGATATTTTTGTGATGCTGAAATATTTGCAACTTAAACCCAAAAATTTTTTTGGAAACTAAAAAAAGACATGACAAATTGAACAAATGTTAACATGTTTTTACCAATTAGCTCTTTAAGAAATGGACATAAAAAAATTAAGTACTTTTTTTTTTCCTTTTCTTTTCTCTGGAAAGCAAAATGACTCCAAAAGCAGACCTTCCTTTGCTTGAATTAGTTGAATTGGGCTTTAATTGAGGCCAACTTTGACTGAATTCTTGTTCACTGTTCTGCTACATTAGTTTGATATACAGTGTGCAAGACAGGGTGCGAGACAGGGTGCCTGACTGTCTGTACTTCCCACAAAGACTCATTGTTGTCAGACAATACATTGCTCACTAACGCCAAAATTGGCTTACACACACCGTGGACTTGGTTTGTAACGTGCAGGTTTTCAGTCTGTTTTAATATTGAAAGACCTGTTTGATGAAATCAGGTCAGATTACTGACATTTTTTGCCCCCTGACCACAGTGGCTCATGCCAAGGCATACCAGCTCCTCTCGCTATTCCTCGAGCTGACTGGATGCTTTTTTTCCTTTTTTTTTTTTTGAAGTGTGGTATGGGTGGAACTCCTTACAGAATTAAATCCAAATACCCTGAAATCAGTATCAACTATGACCATTTTTTCAACACAGCTACTGCAGTATTTAACTGCTTTGTGTGTTTGTCTTTCAGGCTCTGGCCAGGAACGTGATGCGTGTTCAGACATTGTACAGGGCAATCATGTCGACTCTGCAGTACATCAAAAGCTGCTTCCAGTGGGAGAGTTTTCAGAGGAGCCTGCTAGCCTTCCTGGTGAAGTGCTTTAACTGCTTATCAACACACTATCTGCATTTCCCTCTGTTTTCCCTCCAAGGCTGCGGAAGACAACCGCAGTCTGGCCAACCCCTACTTGAACTCTCCTAGAGAGAATCTTAATCAATGCAGCACTGGGCTCAGCAGAAACACAGGCTTGGCCCTGGCTCTGTGTTGGAGTGGACGCTTTCAGTGTTGCATGTCTCCTGGATGTAGAGTTAAGCCTCAGCTGGAGAGAGTAGAGTCCCACCGGAGTCGAGATAGTCTATTTTTGTTCTGCTTCCCTGACAACTCATTAACCCTCTGTCCGGTCTGTGCTCGGTGTGATTTAGACCCCATTATGCAGACAGAAGTTCAATTAAAAGGCTCTTCAGAGATAAGGCTGATTCTCCGTCCTGTCATTGTTGAAGACAAGTGTTAAAGCAAATGTGAAGACAGAAACATGGGAGTAGCCTTTCAGCCTCTGTCTTTAAACTACAAAATAAAGTGGGTGCTGATCTTTTTGGAATTATTCTTTCAGAGATCTGGCGTGATAAAAATGGCATACAGCAAGTTGTTCATTAACTATGCAAGCAATCAAGGTCACCTAAAGTTCCTTTTGTTTTTGCAGCTCATGGCCTGTAGGTGGCAATAAAGTTATGTCAAGCGTTTAGACTTTCTTAACAGACTAAAAGAGATACTGTAAGCCAGCCAGTGGTACAGTTTGTTCAATTTGCCGTGAAAAATGGGAGCTGCAGCACAGAGCTGTTATCTGAGCAGCAGCCACTCTGTGTTTTAGCTCTGAGTCGTGCATTTCATTTTTCAGCTTGGGATTACATTGATCTAAGCTGTGCCGTCCCGGATGAAGTCGGGGTCAGCGTACTTTAATAAGAAACTGTTTGCAATATTTGGTCTTTATTACAATATAAGAAGATTCTTATTTACATAATTATGAAGAATGTTGCGCGCATACTGTGTTGATTATAAGCAATGATATTATTATTTTACCTGACAGCTGAGACACACATACGCTGACGGCGACATCATACAAGCAGGAACAAGTGCACAATGTACACACACATCCTCCCACTGCATCTCGGTGTTTGAAAGACAGTACCATCTGTACTCATGTTTTCACACTAATGCTCGCTGCCTTTTCAAGCCTCAGCGAGAAGAAATAAATGGCTGCTTAATACCACCACATAAGCGTAATGAATCAGAGCTTCACTCCTCATGACAGGATACAGTGACGAGCTACCTGCACCATCTGCCGATTGTCAGTTAGACAAAGAGCTTTCGTCAGTACAGTATGCTTTAGATGTGCCTTGTTAGGTAGTGGTTATCTCAGTGAGAAGCCCCAATCCCAAAGGTGTTAGTCTTGTCCTAACCACTGAACTATAATAGATCACACGCTGTTCCTCTCCTTTACTTTATTTCTGAAATAGCACTTGGTGTTTAGCTTTTCTTTTTATGGGTTACCATTTCTTGTCAGTGCTCTGAGTCAAGGGGAAAAAAAACACTGAGCCTGTTTCCAAATAGCACTCTTTTTTTTTTTTTTTTCATATTCTTATCTGTCACCCCACAAAAAATGCAGCAACAATGTTGAAAAGAGTGTGGTCACATGTGCATCCACCTCATCCTCTTTTTGATTTCTGTGTTATTTTCTGGCAACTTTGTATCAACTATTTCTTAAAAGGAGGCTCTACAGGCATCTTACAGTGCCTCTAAATAATTTTTAAGTCGCATTAATGCCTTTTAAAATATATACATGAAATTTATATAGTTTTGAACTAGATTTGCAATATAAACTACACACTAACATTGGCAAGATAAATTGTGTCTGTTCATCCAAAGCTGATTGATTTTGGAGCGTGTCCACAGTGCATTTACAGTATTGCTCTAACCCTCCTCACCCCTTTACAGCAGGCTACATAATCCTTTAAACCATGTAAGTGACTGTCAGTCTAGTGACTTTTTAAGTGCTGAAATAATTGGAGATAAAGCCAAGTTAAATTTGTAACAGTTCTTATAATGGTTAATCACTGGGCGGTATTTTAGGGAGTGGGTAACGCGCTCAGTGTTACAAGATTTATTCTCACTCATTCTTCAGTTTATAACACATGAATATGTAGACCAAAAACCTGTGCTTAGACTTCAAGGTTTGACTGCTATATCCTTACTTATTCTGGCATAGCCATTAGCTTATGATGTTTAATGTTAGGGAATCGTTTTAAATTTTGGGTGTGTGTTCAGTTTTGCGACTGTATGACTCTTTTCCACTTATACCACTGTTAGACTACATTTTAACTGTTAGTATTATGCCATAATTGTTACTTGTGGGTGCACTAGGTGTGCTCTTCACTCACATGTTCGCACTAAAAAAAACAATGAATGGTCCAAAGCGGTTTTTGTGCCATGCAAACCCTTCCCCCAAACATGAGTGTGGAAATCCTGCTGCTTTCTATAAATGCGCCAGCCTCCAGTTCAGTAGCTGTCCCAGCATAACATATCCTTTTTCTTTTTTTTTTTCCCCCTGTGATGTGGATTGTATTCCCAAAGTCCCCTTTTGCTGTTGAAGACTGTGTAATGCTTCTCAAGCTGAAATGGGCTACAATTATCACAATCTTTATGGGCTGAGTATACATTTCCACTAAAGCGTGACTTGGCTTTCCCCTTACCCTCGCTCTCCCAGTCATTACAAAGTCCTCACTAATAAAACATAACCCTTCCAGTGAGGAACTGGTTTCATCTCCTCTCCCAGGCCCTATTTTGGCTTGTGATAACACAGGCAAGAGCGTGCTTGGCTTTTTGCACATTAAAGCTGATGGTGGTGGTGATATTGGCGGAGGTGGTGGTGCTGGTGGTGGGAGGGGCGGCACTGATCTGCCATCTTTTATGTCAGTTGGTGCCTCAGAGGAGAGTGATGTCTTCACCAGATGTTCTCTTCTATTTTTATTAGCATATAAAAACCTGTAAACCCTTCCCAATGCTTTTGGCCCGCTGCCGTTTTGGCTTGTACTACCTCTCTGATAGGATTATTTTATAGTTCCATTTAGCCATGCAATTGAGATATCACAGGCTATGTTTCTTTATCCTTTTTACCTTAGCCACACAGGTGGAATGGGCATCATAAGTGCCATTATGGATGGTAATTGCATATTCACACAGAAGCTCCCTGAGGCTGTAGTGAATCGGTCAGCTTTAATGTACAGAAGATGAAAGAGATGGAGCAATTAGAGCTATGTGGCTAATGTCAATGCATAGTCAGGAGTAAGTGTAAGTCCTACTGAGCAGAATGGTTTTCTTTTGCTGTATATACAGGATGGATGTGACCTCATGATGTCACCAGTTGGTTTGCGTAGTCCTCTTTTGAATCCTAAAGCTGAGTTTTTTTGGCAGTCACCGTCTTGGGTGCGTTTTTGTTTTTTTGTTTTTTTTTGTTTGTTTTTAACTGGATATGAAAAACAAGCAGTAGGTCTGACTGAGAAACCAAGGACACTGCACACTCACAGGATAACTACTTGCCAATCTCAAGGTAGCCATGCTTATTCTCCATTTATCTTCTAATCAATTATACTCTAATTCAGGACCTGATGGAGATCATTTTCTGTTAGATATCATGTCAAAGAGCATTAACATGTGGCTGAGACTATTAACTCATCAGCAAAGTGTTTATTGAGGTTTGAATTCAAGAAGTTGGGTCATTCTGTCATAGCTTTTTATGGAATTGAACTTGATTTTTCAACCAAAGGAGTCTTCCCCTTTAACAGCAGATTGGCATCACTCTTTAGACCTAGAGCCTCTAGCCATTTATATACCATCTATACCTGCATATGCAGTCTAACTGCAATTAGTGTGCAGAGTTTGTATAATGAAAGGGCAGCCTTCATTAGCTTGACCAATTATCTTACAATCAATTTAATAACAGATCGAATTCCTGTTTGGTTGATCTAAAATGTAACGCTTCCCCTTTTGCCTTCATTGATGTCTGATTTCTGGACCCTCTGCCCGCAGGTGTTTTTGGTGACAGTATGGTACTGGGAGTTTTATATGCTGCCCCTCTCCTTTGTTCTGCTCATCTCGTGGAACTACCTGCAGATCCAATCTGGACGGGTCAGCCAGGATGTGGTGAGTTGAGAGCAGCTTTGTCAGCCTTATCCATCTTCTCCTCTTTCTGCCAAATGACCTGCTGGCTCTTATTCACGCTTCTTATTTCTTTATTTTGTAGAAAAACAGCCTCTTAAGCCACATTTTGTTCTCATAATTAAAGGCTGGTATGTTTCCATAGCAACCCGTCGCACATGGCTACATAATACATAATAATAAAATAACACATAATACATAAGCATTGAAAACTCACTGAATAGACTAATGTAACAGACCATTATAGCCTAAGCTAATTTACAGCGCTTGTCCTTTACTAACGCAGTTTTCTTTTTTCCCGTTCCTCCTCTAGTTTTTGTCCTCGGCTTCACTGTAATTGGCCTGCTGCCCTGTTCTTGTTGTGACTGGTCAGATTAGAAAAAAAGTTTTTATCTCCTACAATGTCACAAGGTCACAATGCTCTCTGCTTTTTTTTCCCCCCCAATGTAACACTCTGAAGAAGTATTGAATGTGAAACACAAGGTCTGTTTAGAGAATGCATTAATGGTGGTTCAACACAGAATACATGGTAGCAAATTTTATACACCAAGCTCTGCTCACACAACAATACACATTCAGTTAATGTGTTGACTATTTTTTTCCCCCAATTAATTAACTTTTCAGGTGATCTGTGTAAGAAAATTGTAAAACATTAGTATTATTATTATTATTTTTTTTTAATTTGACTAAAGCATATGCACTCATACATAAG
The DNA here is from genome assembly GCF_000239375.1 of Pundamilia nyererei. NCBI lineage: Eukaryota > Metazoa > Chordata > Actinopteri > Cichliformes > Cichlidae > Pundamilia > Pundamilia nyererei. The sequence goes on from NW_005187426.1 coordinate 530,839, forward strand.
TCAAATGATCGGTTGATTATCAAAATAAGTAACAATTTAGAACATTAAAAATAGTGGGCAAATTTTTTGCAGAAAACATTATCGGCTCTATATATGTAAGTATACAGTGTATATGTCCTCAAAGAACCAGATCTGCATGTTGATCAGATCATGCACATAGATTCATTTGTCACAAGGAAGCATAGGGTAAAGATTTATAGAATTTACTTTGGAAATCAATGCAACGCCCTCTGCAACTGATTTAAAGTTTTTATTCCTAACTATGAAACAATAAAAGTTTAAAGTTTGGTCAATAAACAAGAAAACATTCAAAAACTCATCATATACAAACTCTGAGCATATTTGGGTTTAACTATATCTGATATCATGTCCATTTCAAACCTGAAAACACACAAATTTGACAAATTTATCATGTGAAATAACCTACATGGATTTTTTTTAAGTGCAGCATCCTGTTACAGATCAGAACAAAAGGTCAATGTTGGAGTAAAGATTTATTTATTTTTTGCCATGTTGTGGGCAGCAGAAGCAAGGTTTAGACATAACACTGATATATAGCAAGAAGCGTTTTTTCTTGAGTTGGAAAAATGTGCATGTTTATGCTCATTGTAGCCTGAAAATAGCCAGGCAACTGCTGGGGGTTTGACTTCTTAATGCTGCACTAGCTAGATGCTCATTTTAGGTAGTAGGCTAAGATGAGATGATCGGGGTGCGAAACCAAAACAGTAAAGATGAGAGCGGAGAAACAAAAACAATGAGCTGAATCATGCTAAAACACACAGCACCGCTAAGTGGGGTCATTCTAAGTGGGCTTGACCTGTTGAGCTATTTCTCTCGCATACAAGCAATTGTGATCCGGTGCTGATGGAAAGGTATTAATTAGCTATTAGTTCCTGAAAAGTCCACTGTGTCCTGTGTTGGTTAGATTTTCTGCAAAGTGTTTCAGGAGACTGATCTCAGCGTCATCTCACAGTCCCAGTGAGACGAGCTTTATTAAGTCTGATAATGAAATTCTCATAATTTCACCTCTCCGTTGCAATTGTTTCTTTCAGACCAACTTGGATTTGGCGGATGAGGATGAAGACGATGAGAAGGTATGCGCCTCTGCCAGGTGTTTGCTGACTTTTGTATGCTGCTCAATAAAAAAAGAATTTAGCTTCATTTTGTTCATGTTGACAAAAGGTATCTCCCTCTGATCTATGGGTCTGTGTTGCTAAGCTTTTTATTCAGTACTAAATCTTCTGATGCATTTTGATTCCTGTCAAGCACCAGTTGTATTTTTTTGTAAACTTGTGCTTACCAAAAGACATTTGAGCTTAATGAAGACCTCACCAACCCGTTTCCACTTGTCAAAACACATTCATATGCAAATAGAGGGGTGGGGAAAAGGGTTCTGCTGCATTTGGAAAGTCCCTCAGCTTAACACACCATATAATACCATCAATATGGAACTAATGACGGCACTTAGACATGCTTTTTCAGACCTCATTTTGAAAGTTTATCTTGAAAGTGTTAAAATGCTTTCAGGCAATGAAATATTTCTTCAGGGTGACAGGAGTTTATTGTGGACATTTTGAATGGCCGGCATTGGCCTGATTTAAAGTGGTTCTCATACTGGTTCCAGTGGGAACGTGACCCTTAAATGGCTGAAGTGGTTTAGTGCAGTGATGGATACTTCACTGAGGTGAAGCGAGATTTGCCTCACATGTGGTTTTTCACATTGAGTCACTGTGCATCTGGAATATCCTTTTGCCCTGTCCCCCAATAACTAACGCTGCCCCCCCCACCATCCACACATACCGCAGATCCTCTCTTTGGACCTATAACCCTTCTTTAGTCTCAACGCATTTGATGTGGACATGTGGCCATGTCTCTGTCTGAAGTCTGGCGCTCACTCCAGAGATCTTCGAGAGGATCTGGCCTCCTCTGTTTACTTAAAAGTCATTTTTCCTCCTGGGATCTGGAGCAGCCTGAGAACGATACTCTGTCTCTTTCATAATGCGATGTCCAGTCCTTTCACATCTTAACTTGCTTTTTTTTCTCCTTTTTTATTTTTGCATTCACATTTTGCAGACCCTCTTCATCAGAGTTGAATGAGTGTGTTTACGGGTTTGGTTTCCTGGTATTGATCAAAGCTGCGGTTTTGGAAATGTTGTAGCTATCAGTCTGTGCAAACAAAGCTGAACAGGCAGGGTTAGTTTATACTCGAGCCTGCAAATTCCCACAGAAGTTTTGTTGTTTAATCTACTTTCAAGTGTCCATACTTTATTTCAAATGTGTAATAAATAATACCGAAGTCCAGTACAAACTCTATATACAAGAGATTATTTTATTCAGCCTTTATTTTTAATTTATTATTATTATATTTAGAAGGGAGAGCAAAAAGTGGTGGATATTGCACCATAACATTTACTAAGTAACTCTCTTAGCAAAAACCAAAGCTTGTTTGGTGCTGATTGCAAGCATTAAGAGTAATTTAATGAGCTGCACGTCTGTCAGTCTGTCACAAGCTATTACTGCAGGAATATTGTCAACCGGTGCAAAACCTTTAATTAGAACCATGAAGACACGGTCCTTCATTTTTAATTAGTACTTAAAACAACACAGTTTACACTATTACTGTTCATTACCTTTTTTAAATTCACATCTTTGAGAGAGCTTTATTCTTTTTGCTAAAAATATTTTTGCTCCAAATAAAATGGCCATATTAGGCAAAAACTGAAGATGCTTTGTATTTCTCAATTTTTGTTGTTGTTGTTGTTGTTGTTTTTTGCAGTTTCTTTTCATGACCACTGTGTTGGCTTTGAGTGTTTTCCAAAGCAGATTTTTCTTTGTCTTTTTTTTTTTTTTCTTGCTGCTTTAGGAGTCCGAGAGGAAAGGGCTCATAGAGAAAATCCACATGGTCCAAGACATCATCCTCACCGTTCAAAACCTTCTCGACGGGATCGCTTGTTTAGGGGAGAGGATTAAAAAGTAAGAGATAACAATGTATTGTAATTTCAGAGCTGTATCCATTTGATTTTTCCAATTCAGGAATCAGACATGTTTATGACTGACTTTAATTTTGTCATTTTCCTGAAATGTATTAATAATTATGCATCATTTATTTTTGTTGTTCTATGTTTTAATATTGCTCTAATAAGTACTGTACTTTATGTTTATTTTCACTGAATTAGTGCAGAAAAAAAATCCTTCCTTGACTCTGACTGATGTTTTCTTATTTGTCAGCATGTTCAACTGGACCATGCCGTTCCTGTCAGCCTTGGCTTTGTTGGTGTTCATCACTGCAGCAATTATCACATACTTCATCCCTATACGCTACATAGTTTTAATATGGGGTGAGTTGTAGATGTGGTAATTATTTCATTTCTTTTGTGTTCATTGTTTTGTGTTGATGACAAAAATCTTTTTCCACTATTGTAAGTGTTTGTCGTAGAAAAAAGCCCCTCCTCTACTTTTATTTTCATCTCTTTTGTTTGAATCTTTCTATTATCCAGCAGCTATGTAAGGCCGAAGGAGTATTTGCTCCATATGTTTCCGGCTGTGTCTTTTTAACATTTGCAACTTATTATGTTAGTGATATTAACTATGATGTATATCCTATTGTTAAGACTTTTACTGGATAAATTTATTGGCTGAATGACTGGAGTGTAAAGTGGTGTAAGTCTTCCAGCTATAAAAAGTGACAATAACACAACAAAAAAGGCACATACTGGGGATACTCAAAGCAATATTTCTTGGACAGCATGAGTCTCCCCTGCAAGTATTTGTTTGTATGGAAACAAAGAGCACAGCCACAGGAGACTAGTGTTAATGATATGTTGGTGTGAACTTTTGTTTTAGGTATCAATAAATTCACCAAGAAATTACGGAACCCGTACAGCATTGACAACAATGAAGTGCTTGATTTCCTGTCGAGGGTGCCTTCAGATGTGCAGAAGGTAAGCTCCGCTGGATCAGCCGGCCAGGAAGCCCAAAATCCCAGAGCCAGCTAGCTTTGCATCTTACTACAACAACTCCCAGGCATTCTTTACTCTTGTCTGTATAATTAGCTCCATCTGTATAATTATGTAGCCCTGTATAATTTTGGTTGTGTTTTGGTCCCGATACATCCCTGGTGGAGGTCTGCTGCTTAGCAGCTTTGTAACGCAGGCTGTTCCCAGGCTGAGACGGGAGACGCTGCTGCTGCTGCTGCTGCTGCTGCTGCTGGTGTCTCCTGTTCGTACTTACCAACACTTCAGCTTCAAAAGCTGTCGTGAGTGTTATGGGGTCCTACTGAATCTTACATTCAGTAAGATCAAAATGGTTACCTTGCACCTATAAGCTATATAAACATTGTTTTTTAAGTGAGTACTATTCACAAGTTTCTTTTTCATTCCTCGTCTTGCACATGATCTCCGTGCTGACCTCTCCTCTCTTTCTTCGCACTCTCCTTTCTGTCTTCTCTCTTTTTACCCGCCGTCGTCTCGGCTCCTCACAGTCCCTGTCTCTCTAAGCTGTTTGACCCCGTTTGTCTCTTCTCCTTCTACAATGCCCTTGGGCCACTGGGTTACGTAACGGTGACTTACCAGTATCTCTGTTTTGTTGTTGTTGTGTATGAACGATGACTATGGGTCTCCCTCTCAGTGCTGGTAGTGACAGAACTTTCTTCTTCTCATTTGCAAAAAAATATTACAACAAGTGAAGAAAACACATTTTAATTTTACTTAATGATGAAAGTATCCTAAACTTTTAAACTAATCTTTTTTTGACCACTGTGTACAAAATAATATACCGTTCCATTATCAGAATATCAAAGTACGCACCCTGTAATGAACCTTAAGAACTCGCTGCTTTTCACTTCATAAATGGGAAGAATTTAAACTGCTTGCTTCTGTTGAGTGATGTCTGTTGTTGTCTAAGGTACTTTTGTTTGATATTTTACATTTATAAAATGTGATGATTTCCAGGTTCAGTACAGTGAGCTGAGAGGGAGCAGGAAGAAGAAAGTCTTGTAGAATGCACTGTGGATGGAAGACTGTATGAATACTGGACCCGATGCTGCTGTGTGTGGGATTCCCACCTAAAAACACTTTCAGGAGGATGGAGGAACTGTCTGAGCGCTGCGGTCTCTCACTTGGAGTTGGTTTCAGGTTGTTCAGCCGGCACGAATCCTCATTCACTGCCTCATTCAACCAGCACCTAAACAGCTTTCAGCCAAAGATGTCCTTACTGAGGACTTTTCACAGATTACTTTAAATATTTACCAATGTCTGTGCATTCTATGGACAGTTTACTCTTAAAGATTGATAATTAGAAGCTGCTTTAATTTATATTCTTCGCCTCGGGCTGTGCCATCTGGAACTCAACTGCAATATTGGTTTGTAATATGATTATACATGTTTGTCCTGTACATATTTTAATTTACGTAACATACTTAAAATCTTTTATGCAATTTAAGAGAAATAATCTTTACAGTAAATTTCGAATTAAACATGTTACTTAAAAAAGGTATATTTTTCTGGAAGTGCAAGGTCTCTGGTTTTAAATGTTAGTGATGATTTACAGGCGCAATTATTTTAACCTGCACCTTTTTATATGTTTATATAAATGGATAATGTAAAGTTGGCCACAAATTATGCGTCATATTCCTTTATCTTTAAGCATAGATAAAGTGATATGCTCATAAAATGGTGACTAATTTTATTTTTGCATGATATATGGGCCTATTTTTACATGCAAGGATATGTGCCTACATTAAGTTTTTAGATTGCTTTCATACATTCTATACAGAGGACTGTACTCTGTTGTTTTTACTCTTTGCTTGTTAGTGGGGTGGGGCCACTTCTGTACACACTTTATTTATTATTGGCAATCACTGAAGAAGACTTTGTGTCCTTCATTTCTAACAGCAATAAATCTGCACACAAACACTTGGCGGTATGTTATCTGCCTCTACTCTCTCAGCTCTGTGCTGCATCTCTTTGAATTCATCTGCAAGCATCATCTATCCTCTCCCTGCTCCCTTGCTGCAGGATTGTGGGCGTCTAACAGCACCGTTTCAGAGCCCCCTCTCTTCATTAGGCTTTCATGAAGCAAGGCAAAGCCGTGCGAGACCTCACCGGCGCCCGGGCTCCCCACTGCGTTGATGGCCCTTGGGCGTCGCCACAAGCAGGAGGACCTGCCTGACCTCCTCTCAGCTGCTGTGACGAGATGCCTGCAGCCAGCATCCTATCAAGCACAGCAGCCAGACAATCCTCTGGTACTGGGCTGCACACGGCTCAGGAGGTGGATTTTAAAACCAGCCACAAGCAACAACAGCCTCACTAATTTAAGGATTGGAGAATTGGAATAGTTAAGATGTTGCTGTTCCGAGTAATACCCTGGGTTTTATGGCTTTTAAGTCAGAGCGCGTGGGCTCTCAGTTAACTGCCTCTTAAATGAGAAATGAGGAAAATTAGAGGAAACCTGGTCTCAAGTAATACAAGAACAATGTTTTTGTATACATTTTTTTACAAATCTATTTGAGGATTGACCTCATTAGATATCGCATTTGAGTATAATTGAGTCTTGTTAACATTGTATTGTTTCATTAACTTCCTGTTGACAAATAGCTGCTCAATGCGATATGCATATAATACCCTGGACGGTGCTACACAATATATGCAATAATTTGATGATTTGTCCAACTGTCTGAGGACAGAAGGTGTGGAGACTGTGGCAGGTGATGACCTGCATATCTCTTCATCTAGTTATAATGTTGATTTGGGTATTCAATATTAATAACCTGCTGTCAAGGACACTGGAAGGACATTTCAATTTGACACTTATAGGCTCAGCATGAATATGTATAGGCAGCGAAAGGCTTCAGAATTACCAAGTAAAATCATGGTTCACACGTGGAGACTAATGTGACGTGGCACCTGCATTATGATGAACCACATATACTGTGGCCAGTAGGTCTCGAAAGACTTGTCATAACTCAATATCGGACCAGAGAACATTCAGCTGTGCCTGTGTTTGCATGTGTGCAGAGAGGCGCGCTGCATGTGAAGCTGTGGATGCGCAATAGTATCCTTAACAGTTTTTATTAAGTCATTAATAACTAAATTCAGTATGAACTCTGTGTGTGTGTGTGTGTGTGT
>NW_005187426.1:539438-548428 GCF_000239375.1 Pundamilia nyererei
GCTACACAATGCTTTACAGTGTTACTCCAAGTAAAATTGAAGTTTTCATATTCTGAGAATCTTCCCCTTGAACTTTTTTGTGATTTACTTCCTCTTTGGAGCTAAAAGAGGCCACCCGAACACATGATTATTATTATTATTGAGATATCAGTGGAAAGCTTAGGATGTCCTCTATTTAGTAGCTCAAATAAGTTAAAAGATATTGACCAAAAACCAATGTTTATTACAGAGGACAGAAATGAATAGGCTAGTTCTCAGGAGGGTCTACACTCATGGGACACTTTATCAGCTACAACTTACCAATACTGTGCTGGAACCAATTTTACCTACAGAACTGCCTTAATTCTTTGTGGCACAGATTCAACAAGGTGCTGGAAGCATTCCTGAGATTTTGGTATGATAGCATCACACAGTCAGCTGTATGTCCATGATGTGAAGCTTACTCTCGACCGCACCCCAAAGTTGCTCCATTGGACTGAGATCTGATGACTGTGGAGGACATTTGGGTGCAATGAATTTATTGGCATGTTCAAGAAACCAGTTTGTGAAGATCTTAGCTTTGTGACATTATATCCTATTTGTAACAAGTTATCCTTCTGGAAGCTGTCATCAGAAAATGGGTACACTGTGGTCATAAAGGAGTGGGCACGGTCAGCAACACTACTTGAACTTCAGCAGATCATCTTGACCATGTCTACACTGCATTGCTGCCATATATTTGGGTGACTGAATACTTGCATTAGACAGTTAAATATGATTTTGAATGGCACCACAAAAAATGGGTTTTTGTTCTAGTGTTTGAACTGTGTGTTCAAACACTAGATTTTTGGGAAATCTAGTTCAGATAGCAGTTTAGATACAGCTATCTGTAGCACTGTTGAAGCAAACCCAATACTGGAAGACTTTAAGGAGCTTTAAGGTGAATTACTGTAGACTCCGTTAGAAGGAATCTAACATTTTAAAGCATATTCTGCCCACAAGGTCTGAATCAAAAATTCAGAATGTCAGGCACACTGGCAACAAATCTCAAATGTCACAGAGAGATGAAGCATCTAGCAAGTCGGAAATATCTGTGAGTGGCTGAACACAACAAGAAATAATTACCAAAGGGTAAGACTACGAGCAAACAGCCAAAATAAAAAAAAAGTCAATTTTCTTTCCTGCTGTATGCTATATCAGTCAAATAGTAAGACATATGTGCATTGATTTTGCATTTAAAGTGATTTGTCTGCACTTTTGTTTTTAATTCAACAGATTTTTTTTAAATCAGTACTCAGTACATGTCCAAAGAACTGCTTCGCAACTCAGACAATGAGGCCATCTAGAGAAACAGAATGGGGGTTTCTAGAACAACTCCACCCACTTCCAAGGTGCATGGAGAAGAACAAGAGGTTGAAGATACAGCAGCACTTGTAGAATAGGGAACAGCTTTATTATAATAACCAGTAGGTTTCAGCCTTTTTAAGGCTATTCTTTACGACAAGTGTTAGTCAAGCCTGAACCTCTTTGAACATCCAAAGAAATGCACAAAAAGACGTGTGTTGTTAGTACTACAGCACTAGGAAGCATTTCGATATAAATGTCATTTTATAGAAACACCTTGGCAAGTTTTTTTTGTTTTTTTTTACTTCTCACAATTCTTTTCCTTTGTCAATCAACATTCATTAGTTGTATGTATTAATGAGCATGAGTTTGACCATGCAGACACACCACACTTCTTCTACCACCCCCTGTAGTTTCTACAATCCCACAGGGAGTCTGGGTCCAGGTAAATCACAGGCGCAGTGTGCACTAGCTGTGCTGCTGCCCACAGGCTGTGGCTCGACTGTGATGTCCCGGAGCAGGCCAACATCAAAGACCTTGATCCAAATGAGCCTGGGGCAATGAACAGCTCAGAGCTCTGATTGACAGAGGAGATGCAAAATAGTTTTTGTGAGAACGACACAGTGATGTTATGTTGGCCTTTTGTCTGTGTTTGTTGTTGTTTTGCATCAGATACTCCCTAAATATACTACAGATTTCCCCCCTAAAATTCTGTTAAAATCAGCACTGTCAGGTAAGATACACAGTACGTATTGACCCACAGAGAAAAGTTCTGTGCAAGACAGTAGACCTTGTTGTGGCCTCCAAAACATTTGAATTCAATTGAAGCACTTAGAGGCGTTTTTGTCTTTGTTGCCATATTTAAATCTGAAGTGTTTATTTTTGTCTATAGCTTTTGCTCCTTTTCAACTGGGAGGATCCATTGATGTTTGGGATGTGTGTGTGATGCACCTATTCCATTGTGCAATTATTTAAAGTAATTACATCAAAACACATTTGTATTTGAATTTTTTTTTTAGCCATAAAAATAAACTTTCAGAAATGCTAAACTCTCAGTAAGACGTTAAGATTTCTGTTGTTTTATCTTAAAGATTAAAGGTTGGGGAAGATATTTTGTGTCATAAACAAATCTCAAATAAAAACCAAAAAATGTCTTTTAGTATTTGTGGACTTTCCTGGCGCAAAATGCATTTGTTCCTTCTGAGGATGTTAAATTTTAAACCAATAAATAATTTCTTGAAATAGCTGGACACTGGCATTTTTAGTAGTCAGCACTCAAACTATATTGTGCTATATTGTTTATTTATTAAAGACAATTTTTAGATGTGGATAAACACTCATTTGGTCATGTGATGCAGCACTTAAGTACCTGTTTCTGACCTCCCCAAACAAGGACCCCATTGGTTGTTTGTGCAGCCTGTTATTAAGATCTTTAGTTATGTTTCAAAGTTGGAAAACCTCTTGCAACCATTTGAATCAGTTCATATAAAATGTTTTCTAGTATTATCTTTAAAGTGGCCAACCTAAGATCTATGGCTCCCAGCAGCAAGTGACTATAAAAGTACTGTCAATGTTCCATTTGATTGTGGCTGAAGCATGGCATTTCACTTATTTAGCCATTACGTTTAACAGTTTGTCCATTTCAGCAATTTATCCTTTCTTTTGAGGCATTGCAATTGTTTAGAAATTACATTTAGGAAGCTATTGCAACCTCATTTCTTTCCTTTTACAACAGTTTTGCAAAGTCTGGGATGAGAATCAGTCTTCGTAATCAAATCCTAATTTCTGCTCAGTCACATTCATTTTTCTTATCCTTATTGTTGTAGAAGCCATCTAGGACACAGATATCCTAGAGTGAGGCAAGATTATGAGAAAGGTGGTGGATCGGCCCAAAACTAGACAGGACGATCTGTGGAGTTTTGGGCTGTTGGGACCACAGTCACAAAGAACACTACTTGTAACACACTGCTGTAATGAACTGAAGTCTTGCAAAACCGTGAGGTCCCCCATGCTCAAGAAGTCACATGTATACCCCAGTCTCCAGACTATAGGAAATCCATGAAAAGAGTTGATGCTTTAAGTTGCCAAGCAGTAGCCAAAAAAGGAGTTTCTGTAAACATTTCAAATCAAATCAATTTATAACTTTAAAAAAAAAAAAATTTGTTTGATATTCTCTCTTCTGTCGCCTTGAGTCGATTGATGTTGTGATTTGGTGTTGTATAAATACAATTGAATTGAATTGTCTCTCACCATTAAAATGAAACTAGCCATAAAAAATAGAGAATGTTCATTTCTTTGTAAGTGAGCAAACTTATAAATTCAGCAGTGGATCAAATAATTATTTCCCCCACATGCAGCATAGTTGGTGAGATGAACAACAGCTGAGGCCAACAATGTTGACCGACATAATTATTTAAGAAGCCTAAAATTTAAAAGAAACAACCAAGTTTGAAAATGAACAACAAATGGGCAACTAAAATCACATTACAACTTTTATGTGAAGCAGAAGTCATCAGCCATCTTCCTGGAAGCTATTTTTGGCTAGTTGTATGCCCATGCTGTACCTTTTAATAACAGAAGATGTTCCCAGTGGTTAATGATATTTGAAGTACAAATTATTTCCAGATTTCCTTCAGATGTCTAAATTGTTGCTCAGTATGTCATAAATTCCCTGTAATACTAGAATAGTTATCCTGTAGTTTAAAAAAAAAAGTTTAACTGCAGCCTAAGTCTCTTTTAAGATTAAGGATTTTTAGCACTGGAGATTTGGTCTCCAGGTATTGCATGCTGCCTGCCCACTGCTCCTTAAGGTCAGCTGAATTTCCCAGAGGAACCCACCCGACTGCACTGGTACACTGTTCAAAGGGTTTAAACAATGAAACCCTAATTTCAAAGTAATCAACTCTTATATGTTAAAGGTTGCAATTTAACATCAATCAATCCATTTTCTCTTGCTTGTCCAGGTTGTGGGGGGTTGTGGACTAAGCAGAGATGCCATAATCTCCCCTATCTCTTCCCCACCACTTCTTCAGCTTAAGAGGATACAGAGTTATTAACAAAACAGTCAAGAGATATCGTTTCTGTCCACCGATGTGTCGCAGTTTTGTCCCAAGGTTTTGTTTTTGGACATGCCTGTTACATGTCTCCTTTGAGATGTCCGGGAAGCATTCCAGATGATGCACAAAACACCTCAACTTGCTCCTTTAAATATGAAGGAGAAGTGGCTCTATTCTGAATATGTCCTGAATGACTGAGCTCCGCACCCCATCTAAGGACGGACGGAGGCAGCCTTGAGAGGAAGCTAATGTCTGCCTCTTGTATTCTCAGTCTTATTGTTTTGTCACCACCAGTAAATGTTGTCAGTCTCCCACTCCACCCTCACCCAACCTGTGAATAAAGCCACAAGTTACCTCCATCTCTTGGAGCAATATCTCCTCCCCAAATTTTGTGGCTGATAATCATACCTTCCACTGCCTCAAACTGAGCTTCAAGCTAACCGAGTGTGAGCTATAGGTCAGTGCTCACTGAAGCCAGTCTAAGGCATTTACACAATTTATTGATTATAATAATTCTGTAATCTGTAATCATCAGATTTATCTTATAGATTTAAATCTTGTGAGATTAGAGGTTTTATTTTCATCAAAACAAAATATAGAATTGTTTTAAAGGAATTAATAAATAAAAATTGACAAAAACATGAACCCTAACCCTAAATTACCACCTACAATATATAGGTGCTAACATTAGCATACTAACACTTGCTTATATCCCATGTAATGGCACTTTGACCCTCAGGATGGAATAATGAGTCACTGTTATTCCTAATCTTTGCTCAGTCTAAAATGAGAGGAGGAAAATGTGGCACTGCTAGGAGAGTGTATTTTCTGACACAGTCAGTTAATTTAAAAAATGCAACAATGGCTCAAACTCTCTATATTAAAGGGAAAGATGGCCAGGGTGTGTGTTTTAGCCTAACAATACTCTTTTTGCAGAACTTACGCTTCCTGGCACACTGCTTAGATCATCACCTTCCCACAGGCCCGGGGCCATGGGCATCAGGTGTAACCAAGGACTAGAAGCCTAATTTGTGCCACAACAGGCAGCGATTATGCAGCTTCCAGCAGGTCATCACACAGGTAGGTTGTTGGATAATTTGTATCTGGTGATGGTAGAAAGAGACACAAGTTGTTTTGATGTCCCTCTGGCATAAATGCAAAGGAAAACTAGGCAAAGAAGCAAACAGGATCCATAGCAACTGCTGCATCAGAGCAGGTTATTGAAAGAAGTGTTTGGGACACAAAGTGCATTATTTTATCTAGTAAAATCATACTTGGCAGATAAATATGTTCCTTTGGCTGGTGAATCAGAAAGTTAATTATTGATAGTGCTCATGATAAGTATTGTTTGAAGCAGGTGCAAAGCATGTTGAGAATTATCATGTTAGGTCTTGGATCTGGCTGTTCTGGCCACTGGGGTCAGACGTGGAATTGATAGAGTCCTTTCTGTACTGGAAGAATGAGACTACTTTTCCATAATGCATGATGGAGGATTAATCGTAGGAGTGCTCAGGTTGTTATTAGCCTGTTTGAAGTTGTAGGCCATCTGTGGGTCAGTGTGCGTCCAGTTGATCCTGGCAGTAGACAGGGTCACTCCCAGTCTGCCTTTGCTGAAAATGTTGGATGATTGCAAGTGGAACTACAGCCCTGACTGCTTTGAGAGGGAGCACCCGTCTGCCTCCCTCGCTGCCCAGAGCATAAGAAACATCTGACTCTGTTCTGTTCTGACAGAGACCTAGCAAATCCAGGTTCAGCTGTGGAATGCTTTCCTGCACAGGCAGTTCTATGACCTCCAAGTCACTGCAGCTGGTCTCTTTCAAGCAGATTCTCACAGGAGCTGTTGTTGGTGTACAGAAATGCTGCCGGTGATGCTAATGGTGTGTGGGACTCTTCTCAGCTTTCCTCCCAGGGAGGATTTGCCTATGAGAGGCCAAGTAGGAGCAGCAGACTGGGGGGAGTCATCTTCTGTCTGCCGGCCATACTGAAAATTGATGTCTGACTCAGTTCTGTCCAGAGCCTTTCTATTCTCCGCTGCAGGTGTATCTACAGAGATCTGGGGTCTGGACTGCAAGGCCAAAATACACTTCTGAAAGAATGAGCCCAAGAAAAAGCTACTTTTTAAAAGCATCTAATCCCCCAAATGTTTTCTTTTTGTTTCATGCTGTTTAACTACACTAACCTTAGCCATTTCATTTTTCCTTGTTTTACAAATGGATTTTTCAGAACCGTTACCAAAAAGTATATGCTCAGATACAATACATGTGACCCAAATACTGTTTCTTCACTCTCTGATGACCTGAGTAATTGAAATCCCCTGTGCGCCTTTTATGACAAGCTGTTAAAGTTGTAGGAAAAGCTGCGTGTCCCTCTGTGAGGATGATAGACGGCTTATTGAAACTCTTGCATATGTAGAAGATGGTAATAGGTTCCTGTGGGAAATGTTGCCGTGCCCGTGCCCAAGACAGCTCTCTAGTCAAAAAATGAATACTAAATTGTATGAAACAGACCAAGTCATTGTACAAACCCTTCATTCCTGCCCCTCAAGTTACATTTATTTACTGATGCATGAATACTAATTTGTTAAGCTTTCTCACTGAGTTCACTTTCTTTTATGGTTGCATCATGGTTTAAACATTTAGGTTTTCTATTCTTTAAGTAATCCATTTTTTGCTTGAAAATGAATGTGGAATAAATGGATTTTGGTCCAGTTTTTGTCCACATCTCCAGCCCTTAAGAAACTTTTTAAACATAATCAGATCTCGTGATTTATTGGTAGTTAATATGTCCTCTTCTTGTCATAAAAATGTGTACCCTTATTTGTTCTATTTAATTATCGCATAAAAACCTACTATACTGCCCTTGAATCCTGGTCTCATATAAAGTGTAAAGATGAATTGTGAAAAGAATGTGTGTTTTCTCTCAAATGCTCCCCCCCCTCAATCTCATCAGCCACCGTGATTAAGGTTTGGCATTGGGGATTGTGCTGTCTTTTTGGAGAGATATTTCAGCTGCATTTCTGACACTCTGAAAGGAGAGGAAGATAAAGGAGGCGTTGGGGAAAAAACTCCTTCCCGTTGTGTGAGTCCTAGAGAGGGCCTTGAACCCTGCCATTCACGCCTTTCTCTCCATCAGCTGAGTCTAATTGCCAGAGAGGACAGGAGACCCCAGGCCTGATCGTTCCTTATCCTCTTTAGCGCTTTCAGGCGAGTGAAAGGCGAGCTTCTGCTTTTGATCTTTTCTCTGATTCGCTTTTTCTTCTCTGTCATCCCTACCATCCTCTCCTCAGGAGTGACACCAACTCCTTTCACTGCCTGCCCCCGTCTCCATCTGCCCAAAATAATGACCAAGGCCCAGGCATTATTAAACAGAGGTGGAGAAGAGAGGTCAGCACCGGGAGAGGGAGAGGGAGGTCTGGAAGGGGACTCCAAACTCCTCTAAGGAGGGGTGCCCCTATTCCAAATCTACTCCGTAGCCTCTCTGTGTTCCCCTAAATTCATCCCTTACAGTTTTCATGGCCTTAGCCTGGAGAAAGCCCATTCTTTAACAGACCACGTACGTGAAGGCTCGTCCTTTCCCAGAGGCGCTGCTACAATAAGACCCCAGGCTGCTTGAGACAATGGAGCCTGTGTGATCTCTCAGCCAGACTCAGGATGAGACGATGCCTTGCTTGCCAGTCCCATGGGAGGGTAGACCCAGTGGTCATTGTTGACAGCTAATGGACAGCATCTTTCCACTGGCAGGCCCCTCTGCAGACTGTGTCATTTTAAGTTGCTTAATAACAACACTCAGTTTTGACCGACAGAGGAATTCTATCGAGAACTGCAGTTTGTTTGCAGATGAAAATCATTCCCCTCTCAAATCTCAAAAGCTAACACTGGGGGGGTGATTGGATGAATGAAGCCAGCAAGCAAAGACGGCATTCAGTGGATTAAATTCAATATAACTTGTGAAAAGAGAACAGAATTGGAATCTCTTCATTCAGCAGAACATTAAAATTACAGGCACTCCTTTTTTATCCATAGCAGAGAGATACAGACAGGTGATAATTGTGTCAGACATGCTAAGAAAGAAGATGCAGGACAATACTAGACTTCAGCCATGAAAGACTATGCATAACACCCTGTATATACACTGATCTTGTGATGTTGTTTCTGGCACTAGTTGAATACGTTGTAGATACACTATAATGACTGTCCTCGCTCTGTTAGCTGATGTAGTGGCGTAATAGAGACATGAGTACCTTTATTTCAATTAAACGTACTTGCACATAATACAATTCATACACTTGTCCACATTTCATATTGATTTTGTTTTACAGGCAGTAAACTTTCACAGTGATCCTGCCTAATCCTAACAAAGGTGTGGACATAGTTGTCCTTGGTTTGATTTTCAGACTACTTATCATTAACACTCAGCGGCGGTGAGGTGAAAGGGACTTATATTAAATCTGAAGGGCAAATTTGTAGCCAAAACAACCCCGGGCACATTCAAACTTTTCCAGTCGATGTCAGTATGTACAGGGAGTGCAGAATTATTAGGCAAGTTGTATTTTTGAGGAATAATTTTATTATTGAACAACAACCATGTTCTCAATGAACCCAAAAAACTCAT
>NW_005187426.1:549798-562443 GCF_000239375.1 Pundamilia nyererei
ATACAGCTTGGAGTAAGACAACATGCATGAAGAGGATGATGTGGACAAAATACTCATTTGCCTAATAATTCTGCACTCCCTGTATAAGCAGAGTGCTTTACTCATTACCCTCGGTAATGTCTGTGGTTACAAGCAATGCCCAGGATATATCAGTGTTTTTATCCTTGGCATTAAAAACACAGGAACATTGTCTTTCTTTATACTGTATCTCTCCTTCATTTCTTTCACGTATTTTACACAGGTTATGAAAGTAGGGTATAATTTCAAGCCATATAGAACTGTAGCACATCTGTAGTTTGACCAGCGCTGCATCTTGTTGAATTAATGATTCCTGTGTTAAACAAGGGGAAAATGCCTCTCTGCAGAAGTGAGAAGTAATACAATATTTTACTCCAGTAATCACAGAAAGATCAAGTATCACTTGGCAATCTTAAAATCTCCAAATCAGAAGCACCCAGTACATACTATTGATTAATTCTGATACATTTGTGTCATCGCATAGTTCTCAAATCAATGTAGTGGAACAAAAAGCATTCTGCTTTGCTATACAGCCGAAACAAAACAAAAAAAAGAGAAAAAAAAGGATGGATTAGTGAGAATGAACGTATTTAATTTTAAAAATCATGGCTACACAGTAGATAATACCTTAGCCAGTCAAACCACTACCTACCTCCTGGAAATGCCTTTCAGAGATGTGATAGAGCAGTTTTATCTAAATTACTTTTAAAGGCTGGAGGAAGTAAAATGTTTATACAATGTCTGGTTTTCTGCAATATATTTTCTTTTTTAATTTTCTGCTCATTGTTCCTTTTTTTTATGTTTGGCTCAAGCCAGTGTGTGATGGATTCTAGAGTGCTGGAGGAGGAGGAGGAGGAGGAGGAGGAGGAGAGGGAAAAGGGCAGAGTATTAGGTCAGGTTGATAGAGATGTCAGCACTGCTTCAGTAATCTTGTGACGCGCAAGAGAGCGGCAAAAAAAAAAAAGCCGGGAGGGAAGCGATCGGGACAGCTGAAAGACCAGCAGCTTGGTGACAGTAGAAGCAGAGACCACCCCAACAACAGCAGCAGGGGAAGCTAGGAGGGGAGGGGAGAGGAGGGCTGGGATATGGGGGAGGTGGGTGTAGTGGTGGCGGCAGTGACGGGGGGGTTGGGAGGGTGTGAGGAGTAAAGCCGGGGGGTTGGATCTTCAGTTACACATCATAGCTGATGGTTAACCCGCCTCCTCTCAGCAGTGTGTTAGAAAGAGAAAGGGTAGTGTGCCAGTTATCAGCACAGTGAAGGATTTAAGCCTTGTCTACCTCATTTAACATCTCCAACAGACTGCACTTATTTACTGTTGTGCCAAATGTAATAAAAGCAAAAGTACACACACTAATGGAAAGTCCTTAGGCGATCCTTAAAAATAATGAACATGGATTTCTTACTTATCTATGAATTAAATATATTCTGCAAATACATTTTACAGAGCATACTTATACGCTTAGTTATACACACACTGTTGCCCTTTCAATATACACATGAACAGTCAAGTTGTTACCAATGTCATATCCACTCATAAACGTTAAATCTACTTACAATCAAATGTTGTGTATTAGGTTTAAGTGGAGCTTCTGGCGTCCAGGGTTCTGCTCAGTGGGTGACCCAGTAATGAAATGTGATTCAGGTGGTAGATGGATATCTATAGTGAAATATCTCTCCCAGCTCACTGGCTGCAGCCCAGACGTCGCCTTCTGCTCGCTCCTGCTGTAAAGTGTGATTTGTGGTGTTTGGCCTTTTTGTCTAGGACAATTATGTTCACCATTAACAAGCTTTCTTCTGTTATTGTTCATATCAATTAGAGGTGGATGGTAATTTGAGCTGATGGTGGAGACAGTGCAGAGTGATTTAGTGCTGATGTTGTGGGTGTATGGGGGGCAATTAGTGCCGCAACAAAGTCCATCTTTTGTTCAGCTAGTTTGTGGCAGCATGTGGAGCTCAGAAACATTCCTCAGTGTTTTTTTCTTCCTGTCTTGGCTGTTTTTGGAGGCAGTGCACCATGTAGATAACCACAGTTATCTAAGGTCCACACACTGCTTTGACCTCTGGAATCATGCACTTAGTTCTTACTTGGTAAAATTCTAACAAGAGAGATACTTTGTAGCATAACTATATTCAATAAAATCCATATTTGTGGTTCATCTAATTGGACGGTCAGCTGGGACATTATTAAAAACATTCAGTTAGAAGATAATATTGTCAGATTTTTCAAAATATTTTGGGGCCTTTTTTAGCCCTTGCTATAACAGGACAGTTGAGAATACAGGAAAGCTCAGAGAGACCAGGGGAAGACCCACAGCACACAGCACAATCAATTTAAACCAGGACCTCTGTGGGTCGCGTGCTGTGCTCATCCATCTATATCAGGCTTTGTTTTCAGATTTGAATAAAGTGAATTGTGAAAATTGACAAATGCCTAATAAACAATAACTCAGTAACTTGAGTGAACAAAGCTGGTCAACTGTTGGGTTTGCCTGCTGATTTATTAGGCAAGAACCTCCTTAGTGTACATTTGGAATGGACCAGTAATCCCAAGACCAACTTTTCTCTAGCAGATCATGTAAAGTCCATTTCATCCAGCTCAGTTAGGCACATGTGAACCTGGGATTGCTGTGAGGGGCATTACCAATTAGCTAAACTCACTTAATTTTTATCTCTATAAATGTATTAATGTGGCCCTCTACAACAGTACTAATTTTTCATGTGGCCCCTTGGGAAAACTAATTGCCCCATGTGGAGTAGCATCTCCGTTAATTGCAGCAGGTCTGGGGTCATTTTGCCAGTATGTCCGATACTCGAGTTGACCAGGATAGACCAGAGCATACTTCTTTCATATTACCTTGTGTTAGTTCAGAAGGTTATTTTAAAAAATTATTGAATTTTTCTTATTTTTTAATGCAAATTTTATAAATTTAATATACTAATTTTAAACTAATTGTTTTAGGTCCGGTTACTTCAGTGCTGTTCAAGATGCCATGGTGGGAAAGAACAATTAACTAAAATCTTAACTGATGTGCATCACAATGCTGCAGTCTTTGTGTCTTTAGATGTGTTCAGGCCCTCCCCAGATTGCTTGTACTTTATTTTCTCCTTTTATTGAATTTGTACAGGTTCCTGTTGGATCTGGTCCAAAATTATGCACTCACAAAGTCCAAAACTGCAAATCTGCCAGAAACTTAAATTCACATGACACCTTGTATTAAAGACGCTTTATAAAAATATACAAAAACCAGCAGACTGCATCTCATCTCCAGATATAAATTTAACATTGCATATCTACCTTGTGCATATAGCCAACAGTCTCCACCAAGAAGCTGAGAGAGCATTCATGTGCATGAGAGCTCATTTTGAAAAAGAAAGAAGCCACTTGCTGCTGCTCATAAAGGTTTATTGTCAGTAATAACCGAAAGTGACTCAGACGAGTGTGTCAACATTTTCATAAACTCAGAGCTTCTCTTGATTATAGTCGCAGTGTTTAGAGAGATCTGGCTGAGCAAACAAAACTGAAGCTTTAAAAGTGGGCAAAGGCACAAAAGTAGGCTTTTGAAAATGAGAGGGACCTGTCCCCCATCCCTGTTAGAAATTATACCTTTGTCTTGGATCGTGCTTCCTCTTCAGACCAGAGCGTGCAAGAACACACCAACACATTCCATTTTTAAATGGAGTGCTAATTTTAGTCTGACAAGCTCTCTTATGGCTGCAGTGGTGCTGCTTGCTGCTTTTCTTTGGCATGAATGACTCCTCATACACGGGCAGCATTCCAGCACTCAAACCTGCTTGTGCCCTCTCCACCCTCTTTGTCGGAACTGCAGAGAGGGCTGCTGGACGCCCATCAGTGGAATGGCTTAGATAATGACTTATTGATAGGAAAGGATGCTGGGTGCCCTGTGCATATTAGCATGACGCCAGCTGGTCGCGGTGCTGCTGCTGCTGCTTTCATCACCCAGAGCATTGCTAATGTAATTACCTGTGGATGGTCTGCATACGAAGGTAGCTTTGATGTTATTATCTGTTTCTATAAAATTGTGTCATGCAGTGTTATGGTGGTATGGTTAGATCTCCCCCACCCCCCACCAAATTTTTAAAATAGACATCGACTGCATATAATCTAAGACAAAAGCAAGGTGTAATATGTTATATGTCACCAAATAAATAAGTTACAAATAAAAAATTGGTCAGTATAATGATTTAATTTACATTGTTTATCAATCTTTAGAGTACTTAAAAGTGAAACTGATGATTCTGCAATATCATGACATTGCATATCTGGACAGGCATTACAGATTTATTCCTCTTTGATGCTTTATGTCTCATAATGATAACCGAGGCTCAGTAAAGCATAAACGTGGAGTGTTCCCACATGTTACGCAGCTGACATCTTTGTACTATACTCTGAGATGAAAAATGTCTCTAACTGGGCCAAAGAAATAATTCTGGCATATCAAGGGAGCTTGAGAGAGGGGAAGGAGGGGAGGTTCCCAGCATGTCCACATATGACAGGCCTTTACCCACGGCTGGCCGACGCAGCGACATTGTGCGCCTGTCATAGCTGCCCTTCAACAGCAGATGAAGCTGTCAGCAGGACGATGACTTTATTCTGACAGCTGCTCCACCCTCTCTCTTCAGAGCGTTGCAAATAAATATGTTGGGTTTCAAAGCTGCCAAGGCAGACGTTGGACAGTGGGTCAGGGGGCCAAACGCAGAGCAAAAGCATTCCCTTCCCCTCGTAACCTGTTCTCAATGAGCTTGGTCACCTCTCCAGGGCACCCATTCAGCGTGAGCCATCCAAAGGGCCCCAGGGCCCCAGATCTCACACACTGCCTACCGAGAGAGTCCTGTGAGCCTCTCTCTCTTTTCTCTCTCTGTGCATCACTCTGTTTGCCACAGCAGAGTGCCAAAAATATCCTCCACTGCGAGAAATCAAGAGTGTACCAAACAGTTCAAACCATTCATGACAGAGTGTGAGTCAGTCTGATGAAGATGAAACGACTCCTCAGTCAATCAGGGTGAAAAGAAATATTTATTCAAAACGTTTCCCTTGACGATAAAGTCAAAATGTCATAATAGGGGCAACATACAGGTAAGATAGAAATGCTGTTTTGTGTTCTGCTGCTTGAATGGAGTTGACAGATCTGCTGTATGGGACCTTCTGAATCTTTCGCCACTCTTCTCCTTTTTTCTTTTTTTTTTGCTTGAATATAATGATCATCATCTTGTCAGCTCGCTTTGTTGTGTCGAGCTGTTTTGTAAAACTGTTCACGCTTATATTTACATTTAGAACAGCTTCATATTGTTTGTATTACATCATGAAAGTTTGCTATAGTTATGTCCAGTTATGTTTATTTCTAAACACTGAACTATAGCTTGAGGCCTTTTTAATTTGAAAATTCTAACATATTTGGGGCTTGCAGCTGCCTTCGTCCAGCTTCTACAATCAACTGAATATCTTTGCTTTTTATAGACTTTTGGTTAAACAGAACAAGAAGTTTCATGATGTTACTTTTGGAATATAATCAGCTGTTTTAAAGGAATTTTTTGAGTATATGGTTTATAAAATAAGAGGAAAAATTCAGCAGGTTAATCAATAATTGTCAGTATCAAACTTAAAAAAATAGAAAATTTCCCCTTCAAATATGTTTCCATCAAATTATTGAGATCTCAAAGTAGGTTAGACTCTAGCTTTTTAAGTGTCTGTAATAAATGCTTATACATTATGATGAAGGAAAAATTTAGTGCAGTTTTTTCTTAAATGTAATCATCCCAAGACTAAATTCCCTGACTGCAAAAACCCAACATTTAAGTTTGTTTTCTCTACAACACCTTCCTTCAACAAAGAGATGGATCAAAATCCAGCACAATCAATCCCAGTGATTCCCACTACACCCTTTGCTTTAGGTATAAACCACATTCCAAGCGCAAAGGTTAACGATATTTAAGCAATATTTCAAGTTTTAAATATTCAAAATCTTACAGATGTTGGAAAGAACAAGAATTCTGTCAGAGGTAAAAATCAAATGCTGGAATCTTCCAATTTAAGAGTGTTACATTTCACTTTCTCTATTGTTATATAACAGATTATAACCCCCCCAATCCCCATTGCATAACACATCTAAAATGCGAGAACCCTCTTTGCATGCAGTCACATGCAAAACTGATGATAGTTTATTGATTAAGATTTAATTCATTAATTTAAATTGTGTGTGTGTTTGACATTAAGACTTTGTTGGCAATACCTAGAAAACCACTGTAAATGAAAAGTTACCTATGGGACTCTAAATCTCTAAATGTACTTTAAACACAAACGATCAATGAAGACTTTGCAAACACAAAATAAATCTACAGTTTTCTGACTTTTTAAAAACTTTTTTCATTTTCACATTTTTAAACTTAAACTCTTTATGTGTCATGTTTTAACTATAACACATACTGTTGTTAAAGTAACCCTGATAGCACATTAAATAAGGCCTATACCAAGCTAATGTAATGTACGTTAACTATGTAATGGAATTACATAGCTCAGCTCAGAGGACTAATGCATCAACTGGCACTGCAAAGATGCAACATGTGAGTCTTGAGCTAATCTGTCTCACTCAAGTGACCACTATCCCCTCTGGGTTCTCTTACACTGCAAGTGCGTGTACAACTCTAATGTGTTTACTCGTGAAACCAGCTACTTTCACGTTTCTCAAAAAGCCATGTTTAAACAATGTTTATTCAAACCAATAATTATGTCAAGAGGCCACTTTCATGAGAAAATCGTACTGTAACATTAACATTTACAAGTTTTTTTTCTCTACCCATCCCCCATATGGACATGTCTAATACACACTATAGACTCGTACCCTTTGAAATAATGGATAACTTTTTTGAGTTATATAACTGTAACATAGGGAACAAATCCAGCAACAATCAGACAGTTTTGTCTTCCAAAATTGTGAATGATAAACCAGTGGTAAAACATTTTGTCTACATTTCATTGAACTGAAACTGGATAAAGACTTCATATAATCTTATGAGCAATGGATACAGAACATGGCAGGGTGGAAAAACATTTGTATTAAAACAAGCAAAATTTTAGGAATTCCAATGATTTCATAATCCGCTGTCATCCAATTTCCTAGATCAGCAGATTACAAACAAACAGCAGTCAGGAGATCAAGAGGTCAAAGGTCACAGCACACGGACAATATTCCAGTGACCCGTGAATGATGATTAAGAAGTGCTAAGAGAGAAATCAAAGTCCTCTTATCTTTGTTAACAGCCATACAACAAATAGGCAGAAGGAAAAGCATGGGAGGGATGTATAGTAGTATTTAACAAATTATCAATGTTTAATTACGCAGCTTTATGTAGCTAGTGAGTTGTCAGGCACACAGATAATAATATGAATAATAAAATAAAAATAAAATAAATAACTGAAATAATAAGATTATTAGACTCCTCTTGGGGAAGCAAATGCGTTTAGGACAGGTGTTAAAAACAGAGAAGTTAATCATCAGGCAGCGCCTTGTCTCAAAATCTATGGACCTATATTTGTTGTACTTTTTTCTGAAGCTTTCAACAAAGCGCTATATGTGAAGTACATAACATTTAAAGAATGCTGAATGACATACAAATGTAGAACATTGAGATGACTGGGGAATTTATACTCAGGTGCCTTATTGTTGATGGTACTGTACTGTGCACAGTGTGAGCAGTAGCGAGTTGTTAAAGCACTTTTGACTCATCACCATAGGAATGATCGAAACCTCCATGACCAACTTGTAGATATGTCTAAAATGTGCAGTGCTGTAAAAGTGTTCTCAGCTTTGTTTTGAATTTTCACAATTTTCAAACAATAATCGCTATAGTGGACCATCTACCTGCATCTTATCCTATCCCTAGCATCCTCCTCGGCCACACCAACCTTCTGCATGTACCAGCGCAATTTTAATGGAATCTGGATTAATGAAAAAATGCTATTTTTGTCAAAATGCCAACATGCCTGATGTGTGCTTGAGATGCCAGATAAATAGGATATTTTAGATATATCCGATGCTTTAAATGTGTGTGTTTATGGGTATGTAAACAATTTTCAATAAAACAGAAAAACAGTAGGCACTTTCTTGTTGGCGTAGGCAGCATGTAGGCATGTTATGTAATTGCTCAGATCTGTCATTCATACTATATGATATGTCTGTCCTTTTTGAGACTGAGCTTTATGATTATTCTTGATTCTGTAATGCCATTATCACAGATATAGATCTATATTTTACAGATTGGACTGTGTGTTCAGCAGTGTGGCATGTATTTTGTTTATGCAGTTCTAGTTCAAAGAAACCAGTTTTTTTTTAAAACAAAGTACACGTGAAGTGCATTTACTTTACTTGGTTATTTCTAAGACACTGTACTCCCTCAGTGAAAACAGCTGAAAATGATGCTAAGAAAGCAATTAACCAAAATAGTGAAGTTGCAGCCCAGCCAGCAAACCAATGATCTCACTAAAGCTTTGTAAAGCTCAGAGGATCTGCTTAATGCAACTATTTTTACACTGACATACATTTTTTACACTATTAATTAAAGCTGCTGTAGCTGAATATTTCCTTCATCACTCTCGACGCAAAACAGTTCGTCTTTATCTTTATTTCATCTCTTCTGTACAACCTTGCAAGACTGAACTATGCAGACTGAAAAATCTGAGAGACAAAACAAAATTGAGATATTTGAAGTTTCCTGATCCTATGTAAATCCTCTAAGACTTTCATTTGTGTTTGGCTTCGTCTTTGTGCCATAATATCTGCTTTCTTCATCCCAGTATGATTTTTTCTTTTGCCCCTGTTGCCTTTCCAGTAAAAAGGAAAAAAAAACTTTTTAAAAGGAAGATTTGCATGTTAATGGATCTTAGCAACAGCAGAGGCCCTCTCAGCACTGTGCTTTTCAGTTTCCCATGCTCTGCTGCAACAGTACATAATAAAAACAAACAAAAAAGTAGTATTTCACATGGCCCTAAAATTTCTTCTGCCCTCAGTCAGATTAAAACCCATTCCAGGAAGCTTGTTTGGATCGGGTTGTAAAAAGAGATCACTGATAGCAATGTATTAGTGGAGGATTAACATGACTTTCACCCTGGTTTCTGTGCACAATAAAGCTTTAATCTAGGCTCTGCTTGTGAGGCAGGGCTGCCGGTTGGGCCAATGAGATGCTGCCGTGTCTGCAGAATATCCCCGCACATGGGTGTTTCCTGTGGTGGCGGAGGTGCTGGGGCTGGGCCTGGCAGCAGACTGCGGTGACAGACGCGCCCCTGGGATTCCACCTGTCAGCCACACAGGCACTAATCGACAGGCTTCCTATAAGCTGAACTCTCTGTCACCTCTCTGTCAAATCTTCATCATCTCATTCGTCTGATGACTTCCCTCTGCCCACCCCCATCCTCTTCTTATCCAATGCAAACTCCGCCCATCCGCCTGCCTGTATAAAACACACCAACACCAATCCTCCATGCCTGCTGCTCCCAAACAACATTCAGTCTCATGTGTAAAAATAAAGAAAATTGGTTTCTTTTTGCTTTAAGGAATAATCCAAAATCTTCTATGCAGCTTCTTATTAAAACAAACCCCATGAATCCCGCCCCTCCCTCAACATCCCTGCTTTTCAGCTTTAATGTGACAGAGGTGGGCTTTAATGTTTGGTAGTAATTGGGTGGGAGAGGGAGAGACTGTTTGGGAGGAGGAGGAGGAGGAGGAAGGGTCATGGTCAGGTTTCTCATGGAGGTTATTCTGCATCTGTCTCTTAGCAACGACAGACCGCTCTTTGTACAGTCCTTGAGTTGATTGGTGTGTGTGTGTGTGTGTGTGTGTGTGTATTTTTTTCCCTCCTTGGTCGCTGAAATGTTTTGCGAGGGGGGCTCCTCAGCAGACAGGCTTCCTCGCATATTCAGTGCTTTTAAGATTTTGTTTCCATGAGCGTCAGATGGGCTCGCTGAGGCGTGGCGCTTGCTGTATCTTCACCTCCACGGGTTTACATTTGCATTTCTCAAGTGAGGGTGAAAAAAAAAGACAGAAATGGAATTTTTTCAGTGAGCATTTGAGACCAATGCTCCTTTAATGATGATTGTGCTGTGAATCTTAATAACCTTTGCCGACATAAGTTTTGGCAAACGGTGTTAAATGATATGGCTGCACCGCTAAAGTTTGGTGGTTTGATGTTGTCATGTCTGCCTTCTCTTTAGCTGGTATAAGGCGAAAGGGCAGACCGGGGTCAAAGGTCATTGAATGGATCCAGGGGAACCTCTTGAATCATGCCACCAGCTTCAAGGCATCTGAGCAGGGAGCTGGAGTGGCATGATGTCAGTCTGAACAGGATTAGTAGGGCAATTCGGGGACAGGGAAAGGAAATAAGAAGGAAAGCCAGAACTTGGCCCCTTCTTCCCACAGCTTAGGTTTGCCCACAGATAAACAAATGAGTACAGTAAGCAAAGTTCACCCATTTCCATGTGTAGAAGCACAAAATGATGACAAAACTGTGCTTTAGTTTGACCTAATTTACTGACCAGAGGGAACAAACATATCTGCATCAAGGCGTTTTTCCACAGTATAACGTATTTCTGGGACTTTATTACAAACAAAAGTAGCAGCAATTCTAAACTGCTGCTTTTGATCACTTGCAAAAGATTTAAAAATATGTTTCTTTGATCCGACGGGGCTTCCGTGTTAAATGTGTCCCAGAAACTTCGCTTTTGAACAGCTTTTCCGCGCAAAATGTGAAACTTGTTCTCAGATGTTTCAGGTCCCTTTAATGCCAGTTTCCAGACAGATGGAGCCCCATTTCGGAAACAAACGTGCTTTTAAGTCTTCCGATCACACTTAATCTCTGTACCAAGCCAATGGACTCTTTACTGACTTGTACAATCATTTATGTTCTGTTAGCCCACTGTATGGGAAGACGTTTGTATTTAGAATTAAACACCTTGCTCTCAGTAGAATATAAAAATGTCCTCAGAAAAGAGGAACTGTTTACCTTCACTCTGAGTCTCTTTGGCGGTATCAAATGCAGCCACTGTATGTACGCTGAAAACAATAACTCTTTCCTCAACGGGACAAAGTTCAAGGCTGCAGTTCTTTAAAATGCTTCACAATAAAAGCACAAAGGTACACTAAATATTAGGGGGGAAATGGATATATCTCTTACAGAAAATAAGATAAAAAGTTCAGGCGCCCATAAATAAATAAAATGAACGACTGAAGTAAATATACAGTAAAGATCGATTAAAAGACCAAGCTTCCTTTACTCGCACATAAACCCTGCCTCACTGTGGGAGCATTTGTTTCTTTATTTTTCTTGTTGTTTTCCTGCTCTGAAACTTCTTCTGCTCCCTTTTTCGTTTCATCTAGTATTTTGCGTTGTTGTTTACAGCGTTATCACAAATACACAATTATTTATTATATAAGAATATTTTTCCAAAAGAGAATTTTAAGCAGACAGGTTCAAAAGTCTTGTATTTTATTTTCACATTATTATCAAAATAAAATTTAAGGAATGGTCAAAATTGTTTTGTTTTTATGTGGCTAAAAAAGTCGGTGGAAGTTGATTTGAGAACTGAAGGTTTTAATGTGAAATTTTAACATAAATATGTAGAGGAAATATATAATATAAAGTGTGCTGTAAAACTTGTCAACACATTCACCTGTAAAATGTTTAAATGCACAGAGATAACAGTTATTAACTGGGCTCCGTTTCAAGAAATATTTGAATTATCAAATCATTCCAATAGTTAATTTAAGTGTCGCAGTTTCTTCTTAATTTAACCGGCTCTATGACGACTTTTAGACGTTTCCCGTTCGGCGTAAGAACCCACTGAAGTCCCACAGTAAGCGGTTCAATTCAACCAACGCAGAGAGACATAAAAGAAAAATATTAGGGATCCAACAGAAAGGCGCATTTCATAATATATTGACAGCTTTCCGTTTTTCAAAGTAAAACCACTTTAAAGGTGCATTGCCACCAAAGAAGAAGAGGAAAAAATACAAAACTGAATATATGAATTGTTTGTTTCTGGCGAGAAAACACAGGTGACAAATTTTCTTTAAAAGAAATAATATTTCAAATATTTTCTGGATTTCTATAATGTTAATAATATATCGATATTATATAAAAGTTAAGAGATACATTTAAATGTTTAACTTATAAAATTCAAAACAACATGGTAGCTTTGAAAGTGAAATTTAAAATAAGAATCCCTTCAAAATCATAGTTGATTAGAAAGATAATTGATAATTGATTTAAAGCGCCTTTATTTAGAAAATAAAGGCGCAACGTTCCAGCAACTCAACTGAATTTCTCAGGAGTTGTGTTTTGTACTTTTATTAAATCAACCGTTTTGTCCACCAGGCGTTCTAAAAATAAATAAATAAATAAATAAAATGTGAGAGGAAAAAAAGTCAGTCTTGGTCTTTTCTTTAAATAACACAGAGCGGGTGGAAAACTTGCAACAATACAGTTTTTTAATCTTTTTATCTTTTATGCACATTGAGTTAGCGCGTGTTTAAATGTACCATATAAGAAACAGTATGTACGTGTATGTGGAATTATCGATCATTCCAACAAACGGGAAATACATGAGATGTTATGCAATT
>NW_005187426.1:562558-571065 GCF_000239375.1 Pundamilia nyererei
TTTTTTTTTTTTAAATCAAGCATTTCAGGAGGTTTCTATTCGAGAAGAACTGCGCAAAAGCTTCGTGAACTACATTAATCACAGCACCGCGCAGGAACCCGGACAACAGGTAGGTCAGTGTTATTTCATTTGTTCAGTAAACTATTTATAAGCATCTGCGCTGCATTTCTTAAAAAGCTATAAACACTCCGACAGTAATGCTTCCTGAGGGCTTGAGCATCATGGTTCACTACTTCTCACTTGACGATGAATATTAATATTTAAAAAAAAAAAGATCTCAAGCGATATGACTGGCTGCACGCTTTCATCCTCGAAAGCTGATTGGCTAGGTACAAACCACGCTGCGTGATAACTGATCCAGCTCCTGTGCTCAGAGAAAACAGCAGAGAGATGTTTCCCCCCTTATTTATTACTCCGGTCAAGAAAAAAGGCAAAAACGTGGCCGCGAAGGAAAGTCCATTTGAGTAGTGTCGCATATTGATCTCAGGCTGAACTCATTTTTCCACCACCACATAAAGCCTGGACACTCTTTTCTCATTATCGTCTCTTTGGAGCTGTACGTGTGTGGGAAAATGCTCCATTGTTTTATGTTGGCCCTTGGGCCCAGAACACCCAGGGGCCGACGGGCACCCAGCTTCGGCCTCCTCAGGGTAAACTGTAGTGACAGAGCACGCAGGGCCCCCTCATTAGCTCTGTGTTCATTAGAAGCAAAAAAGCTGATTTAATCCTCTCTGTCCTCCTCAATCTGGCACCACAGTCACGGTTTTAACTCCATTTTCATTCTCTTATGAAGAGTTTAACCAGCTTTTTTTTTTTTTTTAACTAATAGAAGATTTAATAGCAAAAAGAGCTGTCAGCGGGTGCTACTGACAAGTTGGAAAAGCAGCTTTACCTTATTTGAAGACAGACTTTTATTGTAATATTCTAAAAAGAAAATGTTTTTATATCATACAGTTTTCTTTTGCATGTGTGGATGTACTGATACAGCCATACTACAAGATCATACTAGGTTTTGTCTTAATAGTTAATTTAAAACTATTAATAAGTTATAAAAAAAACCCAAAAAGCACAGCTACAGGCTACAAGCTGCAAGCTACAAGAAAAGGATGTAACGTGACACTCTTTGTTCCCTCCCTTTAGGTGTTTTCTTAAGTTGTAAAGATGTTAAAACTGAGTGATCAAGCCCAATATAAGATAAGTGCAGGAGAAAAGTTAACTGTTTTCCTGCAGGTTGTTAAATAAGGCAAATGTAAATACAACCTGACATTCACATAAAGCTATCACTGTCAGTGGAAGCAATTAGTTTGATTAAAACGCCCAATTAGTGACAATATTATAGTAAGAAATGGGCTCCAGAACACCAGACAGACTCCACTTGGCTTACGTTTCCTTACTCCATTGCAGTACAAAAAAATCAAAATTATAACGGATGCGCTCCCTTGTGTAAACACACTTGATTCCTGTTGGAAGGTGACAAACATGAACACCGTTGAGCTGAAATGACGAAATAAAGCAAATACACTTTATTTATAAATCTTGAGTTATAATTTAATACGGTACCAATATGTTAACCAATATGCTTTCACAGTACATCAGAGTGGTTGTCAAAAAGAAGTAAACACAAATACACTCACACACACACACACCCACACACACACACACACATGCACATACACTCTAAATTCAGCAATACCCTGCAGTGGTCTGTTGTGCCATTAAGTGGCCTGGGCTCATTAAAGCATGAGTTATACTGAAATAAATTTGTTTCTTGGCCTGGGAAATTAAGAGATTGTAGTTATTATAGACCCAGTGCTCTTAAAAATCTCTGAGGAAGTCAGTGTAAAAGTCCAGGAAACATAAATTCATTAGAAGTATTTGGTAATGCATTTGTCCTTAATCTCGTAGTGTCATTCGTGTTCTTCTTACCTGTCACAGGGGAACATGATTTGGACTTTAACCCCTCTAAATATAAAAAACATTGGATTAAGCTATCCAACAGTCAGCTCACCGCCATGATTAGCCTCTCAGTTCAGATGAGAAAAAAACAGAAAAGTTGAAGTGTGACAAAAATCCGGGAGAGATAAATTGCTTTGAAATAGGATTTTAAAGAGTTTAACTGGAACATTATGGCAAAAGGGAAATAATCGTATTAGCCAAGAAGTATAACGAAGAAATGACTAACGCTTGGCACAACCGAACACTGAGCATGAGAAGTGCAGTTCTGAAATGTTTTTGCTGTTCTCATTCTTTGCATGTCAATAAGAAAACCAGAATAAGAAAACAAAGTAACTAAAACAAAGCATCAATCTCACCTTTCTGTCTCTATGCAACCGAGCAAAAAGGTTGAAGTCAGAAGAAGTCGGGTTTCAAACAATCATATTAAATCTTTCTGAAATGTTCCTTTAGTCCAAAGTGCTATGTCTGGAAGGTATGAAAACAACAACAACAACAACAACAAAAAACAGATCAACACAAGACGATCCCTGCAGTTTTCTCACTAGCTGGGGTAAAAATATGTAAAACATAAAAAAAAAAGAAAAAGGGAAAAAAAAGAAAACAAAAAGGATCCAAAACATAATTTACAAGCACGATAAATATACACACAGGTCCAATAAATATTGTTTGTTATCCCAAAAACCATAGACTGTGAGAGGTCACCACACTGCAAAAAGATGTCCATCTTAACCAGTCATTTCGTTTACTGACATTAGTTCCCTTTAAACAAGTGAAAATTTCTGCCAGTGCGGTCAGATCATTTAGTCATTGGTAGATTTCCTGTATTTTATGGACCCCTCTAAAAGTGGCATAATGGAAAATAAGGCAGCTAATACCTCCGGTATGATGAAAAAAGCAAATTAAATTACATTTTTACCCTTAAGATACTTTAGAGAATTTAATTCCACTGGCAGTTTTTTCTCTTGTTTAAATCAACAGAGATTTTACTATTTGAAATGACTTGATTTGAAAAGTGGGACCCTTCCTGACCTTAGTAGCACCACAGCAGCTTTTATTCTCTATTGAATAGCCATGTAAGGCCAGTTGAAGCTGCTACCAGAAAGCAGCATGTCCCTTATCAGAGTTTCTATGGGTGTTTTCCCCACCAGACGGACGAAGAAAAGCTGCTCTATGACAGAAGAAGAGACGCTGCGGAGGGAAGGCAAGCGAAGCAGCAGCTTCCCAAACCTGTTAGGCTGGTTGGGATACTGGCTCCTCACATACTCTTCTAAAGCACACTGCGATTTCTCCTGGAGACCCTCCACATGGGCCACATCTGATAGACCACAAGCATCTACAGAGAGAATGTAACACAGAAACAAATAGGCAGAAGAGAAGAGGTCAGGACCAGTGGTTCAACTGGGCATCTGAAAAATACTTCAGTTTCACGTTTATTCAGTGTTAATACAAAATCACCAAAACTCGCGATGGTACAGTCTGAATGTGGAGTTAGATGAAAAGTTACAGTGATCGAAAGTCAAAAAAGCACCAGAAAAAACAAAAATCTGTAGGTATTACTATTTACAGATATTATTTAAATCCCTGGGTAAGACATTAAAGAAGAGGTCAGGGCAGCAGAATGCCAAATATTAGTGGATGCATTTAAATATTTTATTACTTTGTAAACAGATTTGAGTGAACCTCACTAAGATGGTATCAGAACCATCAACCATAAACACAGAACACCCAATAAACTAGTTAGTCAGACATGGTTGGGTAAATGTAGAGGTTTAAAAATGTAAAACTGGATACTGTAAGAGCGCAGTGGCAGGTTGAAAATAAAACATATAGGCAAATAGTTGAGGTTTGTCAATCTGATGCCATCTGGGATCAACAATGGTGCCACTGCTCTCATCCAATCAAAAAAAAAGAATACTCAGGGCCCAGACAAAAGGAAGGAAGCATGGCAAGAGCATTGATTGCTCTGAGTCATTTGCATTTCAACGCACACCAGACTCTTCTGTCTGTACTGTAAAACTGCAGGCCGGCTGGAAACAGGGGTTAAAGCAGGACTGTCCCAGTTTAAAAGGCACGTGCTCACATGTGCTCACATATGCTCACATATGCTCACGGGGACTAAAATAGACCAATAGGAAACCTTCTTTGTTTATTTTTTTACTCTGCTGCTACTTGTCCTTTTGAACCCACTCACAATCTAACAACCAAACATCCCTCTGTCATCTAAAAGGCTGTGAAGAAACTGGCATACATTTTGCATTGCAAAGTCAACTAATAGTTCCCACTGCTTTAAGAACAGTACAAAAAAAGCTTCTTTATGAAGATATTTTCAAATTTAAAGATGTAAAGAATAAAATGTATTATGCAGTTACATTTACATGCTATGATCGTTTTTAAAACAGTGGCAAGATTTAAATATAAAAATTTTCTTTTTAAAATAAAAAAAAAACCCTCTAAATTTTAAGCCTGAAAACAAGTTTTTTTCACTTGAAATTAATATATATATATATATGTATGTATGTAATAAATCACTCTGCTGAGGCACCTTTTATGTGAAGCAGCAGTGGAATATAGATGCTGTCAAATGTTTAACTCAAACCCATTTGCATAACCTATTCAGGCAGAGTATTTCATATTTTAAGGGCTGTAAGGATTTGATGCCGTTTTAAGACCATCAAACTCACTCACTCACACTTCCTCTTCAGTATTATTTTAATGCAGATAAACTGTTGCTTCAAGATCTGACAACTGTATGAGGTCACTTAAGTTCACTATGAATTCTATCAGAGGTAAAGCAGCTGGCTCAGGTTTAAAGGGAGTACTTTTCTAGAGCAAATCCAACATATATGATTTGTATTCCTTTTTTAATGACCGTTTATAACGATATCAGAGGATCATCAGACTTATGATCATACTAAAATCTGCAAAAGAATTATTTTATATAGATTTTGCTTTTAAGGTGTTTCAGAGTTTTAATACAAATTATTGATTTTTCTTTTTAGCCCCCCTCCCCAACCCCGAACGCACAGTTACCGAGTGTTATGCAAACTATTATGCCACGAGCAATAAAAAAAAATCTGTAAAATTATTTTTATAAGATTTTCTGTCGTTTTTTTGGAAATATTTATTCCTACGTTTTTCGGGATTTTTAAGTAACGTTCTCGTCCGCTCGCATTAATTTTGTTTTCGCTACATTTGGAAAATAATTTATTTAATTAAATTAGGATTTTAATTTTGATAGCGGTTGTTTTCTTCGTGATGGTGGCGGCACAATTCTCCTTAGATTTTAAGCTTGCGTGATTTCGCTAAAATGTCAGCCACAGCGTGTGTGGGGGTGAAAAGGTAAAGTTTACCTGTGGTGAACAGCACGATGGCCTTAATGCAGCTGTACTCCGCCGAATCCACGTGCAGCACCTTCAGCTTCTCCACCTGCTCCTGGAAGACCCGGATGTGGTCCATGAAGGCCACCACCCGGTCAGCAGACATTGGGGATGCGTGGAGACCAGCAGCGGCCAGTAGCGGGGCGGCGTGGACGGGCATGGAGCACTGGGCGGCGTTCAGGACGAACAGTTCGCTCCAGGTGAGGCGAAGAAGGGCCACCTGGTCCGGCACCTGCAGGTCCGGGAAAAAAGGGATGTTGCGGGCCCACTCCACAGCGCTGAAGAGCATCCGAGCCGCCAGCTCGCAGATGTTCTCAATGCCCAGGATGTTGTTGTTCTGCAGGCACTGAGAGCCAAACCTGGAGGTCGGGTAGGGTTCGGCCCGCAGCAGCAGAGAGATGTACCCCGACAGATAGGAGTGACACTGCAGAGGATCCCCGTTTGTCAGAGCAAACTGGCCGTGATATGACTGGGTTGGTATTCTGCCTCTCTGGACAGCTGTAAGAAAGAAACGGCAGAAATGCCACATCACGCTAGAAGGCGATTAAAACAACGAAGATGACATTTAAAGAACCCTAAAACTAGACATCACGCACGGGACGTCATTTACAACAGCATATGTGAAATAAAACCTCGCGCTTATTTTAGTCAGATTAGGCTGGGATTCCTTTCTAATGTCAGTAGTGAGCTAGCTTATGGTTGGCTGGCTCTTCAGAAGTGGACATGGATAAGTGTTGTGGACAGCTCCTGGAAAGAAATGTCACATTCAGCTCGGTGTTGGGAGATCTAGAGCACAACCTGCAGATAATGGCGTGTAAGATCTTTTTTCCTTTCCCCCCCTCTTTTCTTTTTCTCAGCGTGTTTCTGGGTATTCAGTAGCGTTGCAATTTTTTTTGTTTCAAATGTACAATTGCTCCAGTTCACAGCCCAGATTCCGTTTTCAGTTAATGCTCTCTAATATCATCAAGTGAGTAGGCTTATTGTAACTTAATTATTTATTTTTTGGCTGTGAAATCTCTAATAGCCTAAACTTTAATAAACTTTCACATTTAGACAACAAAGCAGACTCTTAGTAGACTAGTGTAGGCTGCGGTCTGGGCCTAGTGCTGTATATGAAAAGCATGCATAATGAATAAGAGCAGACACACATGGTCCGCACGAGCACATCATTTAAAAATGTATTTTACATTTTTATGGCTACAATTTAAACGAAAAAAAAGGCACTGAAACTAAAGTTAAATATATCTACTGCCGAATGTGAACTCCTGACATTTAAAGCTTCTGCAGACTCACACTCACCGGGGATGATGGACATAAAGCGGAAGGGGAGCAACAATAGTGCACCTAACATGCTACAGGATGCTAGCGGGAACATCTGCAATAATGTGTAATATTACACACTGAGGTCTACACAATATAAAGCTATAGTACCCGAGACAAAATAAATAATTATACACCGCGTATTTAAAAAAAAAATATAGACATTATTAAATGAATAAAATATCCCTAGTGTCAAACAAAGGCAACATGTGGCGATGGTAAGGCTCCTGGGTCCACAAAGAAATATGTAAACATAAGCTAGGCTACACATATGTAGCATCCACACAACTAGATATGGGGCAGATATGCGTTCAAACATAAAAGAGTGCTGCATGTGAAAGTGTTATGGATGTGATAGTACCAGTAATAACAGTTTGATGCCAGCGCGTACCTTCTCTCCTCATGCCGACTTTGAGGCATTTCTTGAGGCGACAGTACTGGCACTGGTTGCGGTGGTGCTGGTCTATGGGACAGTTCCTGTTGGCCCTGCAGGTGTAGGTCAGGTTTCTCCTGACGCTGCGTTTAAAGAAGCTCTTACATCCTTCGCATGTGAACTGTCCATAGTGCTTCCCGCTGGATTTATCCCCGCACACGATGCACTCGATCTGCTGGCTCTGCTGTTTGTCCATGGACAAGGAGGAGGAGGAGGAGGAAGAGGAGGTGCTGTTGTTATTGTTGGTGGTGGTCGCGACGGTGTTGCCGGACGGATTGGACGGCGGTGCTCCCTGAGGTGCAGCTGCTGTTTGGGGTATTTCCAGAGAAGGCGCCGGGTTCATGTGTCCCGTCAGCTCTCCGGGCAGAGACAGAGGTGCAACCTGGGACACCGGGGAGGAAAGAGTCCCCTGAGAGTCCCCGACCGCCTCGGTGTTTCTCCACGCTACCATCGCCATTTCGACTTTCTCCAAAACTTTTTTTTGCGCCCAACTTCGTTTTTACGCGATAATTAACTCACACTTACTGTCGGCATCAATAGCTAATACACAGTCATGGGAAACTGTGGCATTGTTTGACGAAACGAAATACAATTTCAAATAAAATAAATAAAAGAGAGCTCATAGGATAACGGCAGAAAATTAAAACGAGTTCACAAGTGAAGATTGAGCAGTCACCCAGAAGCAGCTGCTGGCACGGACAAAATCCAAAAAGACAGCTTCATTCAAACCGTCATAGTGCGCTATAGCATCCACAGAGGGGGGGAAATAAAGACGGAGCCATCCACACAGGGAGGAAACGTTATCCCCAAAATATACAATCTGATCCTTTCTGTTCTGTGTGTCCAGCTTTAAACAGAATGCCGTGCGAGCAGATCCTTCATTAGGGATGGAGTCACGCGACCAGGCTTTCCAGACGCTCCCTGCTCTCCCGATCAGTAAGAAGTTACATTAAAAAGACATCAGGGAGAGAGAGAGAGAGAGAGAGAGAGAGAGAGTCAAAGAGGGGGAGTGATGGATGTTGATTTTGACGATGCTTTGCTCCGGGACGGAGGAGGAGAGTGATGCGCCCGCACGTCACCGGCTGTGAATCGGTGACGCGGATTTGGGGCGGAGTTAACGCGTGGAGAAGCTGGTCTCGGAGCAGCAGTGCGGGGGTTCAGCTGACTTTAAAGAGGGTAAGAGTTCACATCCTCCCTGTTATGTTTTCTGCTTTCCCCCCTGTCCAATCTCTCTCTCTCTCTCTCTCTCTCTCTCTCTCTCTCTCTCTCTCTCTCTCTCTCTCATGTGTGCGCACACGAACGGGTTTTTTTCTGTTTGTTTTTTGCACTATGACTACTTACTTGCCGTGAATCTGTCAAACCACAGTTTGCATCATATCACCCATAATGTATATTATGAGTACTCATGTTATACTGGTACA
>NW_005187426.1:571370-617293 GCF_000239375.1 Pundamilia nyererei
AATGTATATTATGAGTACTCATGTTATACTGGTACATAAAGAGGCTGCTGGCTGCTTCTGCCCGCGAAGACCCTGAAGGGGCCAATTCAGATTCTAAATGCAGTTATTTGATGCCACCTAGTGTCGTCAGTAAATTACGCAGAAAAATTCCCTTTTTTTTAGATCCACTTCACTCACAAAAAGAGATAGATTTTATACATTTCTTTTATAAACAATACATTTAATGCACCTCTCCTCTGCCCTGTCTTAGCTGCAGTCACTTTGTGGACTTTGTAATCACGTAATCATCCACTCACACCAAATGACTAATCAGATAAGAAGACATTTTTAGAAATTACTAAAACCTTTTCTTTTTTTCTTTCTTTCTTTCTTGAGAGAGAACGTTTACAAGTTAGTTTATGTATGGGTGAGATACATATTGGACTTTTAGCTTTCATCAGTAAACTTGCCAAACATCCTGACTTCCAGTGCAGATCTACTGTAAAAAGATTGTTGTGAAATGCTCAGCATAAACACACAAAAATTATTGTTTTAGCACAGGCTGTAAAATCTATTCTAAATATAAATTAAACAAACCGAATAAATAAACTGATGTTATCCCTCCTCAAATAGCAATAATACAAAGATATATGGGAATTAAATATATACAAGAAAACCAGTGGCTACATGTCTAGCTAAAGAGATGACACCTTCACATGCGCCGCTGCCCTTTCTGTCTCTCATGTTCATGATCTATTGAATTTCACTCAGAGCAGCTGCATTGGCGTATACGCTACTTGATATCCATAAAGCTACTGCATTTTTCAGAGTAGATTTGGTGACTTTGATTATGGTATTAAACTCAGTGTTGCTGTGTGTCTCCATACAGTTGCATTGTTTGATTTTGGTGTATTTATGTGTAGCACAACCATTCTTTTCATTTGTTGTGGATTTCTCAAATGGAATCAGTCTGATGTCCATGGATGTCTTTGATGGCAAGTCAGTGCCATGTAAAAATGTCTGTATGGCCATTTCACTGTTGACTCATGCTCCATGAGTCCTGAGGCTGAGTGTGCTGTCACGTTCTTCCAGACGGCCAGAGCTGCAGTCATCCAGCGACTGCTCGCACACAAAACAAGCCTTGCCCCGCCTGCTAACAAAACACACGGCTGATGTCCAATACCAATCAGCAGTGGAAGGTCAAGGCTAAAGTGTTTACCACACTGAATGTGGATGATGCATTCCTTCACACTGTTTATTTCACTGACCTCTCCCCTCCCCCGCTCTCCCTCATGATGGGTCCGGTTAATGTTAATCACAGATTTAGGAGTTTACAGATGATAAATCCCTCCTGTTTTTGGTGATCTGGTGCCCTTTATGACTTATCACCAGTGGGGGAGCTGAAAGCGAGCTAATTGGAAACAAAATGAGGGAGAGTTTGGCCAGGAGAGACCTGCTGTGTGGGCAAAACCACCAGGATATGACTGTTTGCAGTGCAGTGGGAGGCAGCTCTGGCTTCCTGCTCAGAAATCTGCAGAATGTTTCTAATGCAAGCTTGATGTCACTTTACTGAAAATTTGCTCTTATAATTCTGAACATGACAAACATTGGTCAAGCTAAAATCTGAATAAAATATAGCGTGAAGGTGGTTGATGAGTTTATATGACATGAGAAAACGACGTTCAGCAGGTAATATGATGAAGCGTATTGTCAAGGAATTACTTGACCAAAAGAGCTTTTAGAAAAGCACACATTATAGTCTTCTAGGAATATCCGGTAGTATTCTCAGCTTTGGCAGTGAATGGGTGTGGTGTAAAGTCATTACGGTAACAAGATTAATGGTTGTGAGCTAAAAGTGCACGGTAGCCTTTCAGATCCTGCAGTGGATGTCGTCTGTTTGTGTTTTAGCAGTGACTGTGTGTAAGTGTGCAGATTCCGAAATGTCATGACCTGACCCAGAGGCCATGATGTAGAAACAAACCATTACAAATCAAATTGTCCAATTTACCTGCAAAATAACAACTCAATATCTGAACTGTACCCACAGCAAAGTGAAATGTGTAGTGTCTGGATGTGTTTGGGCGAGGCAAAATACATCAATATTTAAAAAAAATAATCAGAATAAAATAAAAACAAAGGGATTGTGCATGTGGAGAAAAGGTTATGGTCAGCATATAACCAGTCCTAAGTTCAAAAGTGAAATATACATGAGCATTAGCATGATTTCTGGAAAAGAAAGAAACATTTGCCATTTTGTGAGCGGAAAGCAAATTAATTATTACATCTAGCTTCTACCAGTTATTTAATTATGTGGAATAAATGTGCATCCACTTTTATTTCAAAGGGTAGTCCCTATATCCCTGTGATATTTCGATTGTTTAAATACTAATGAAGAATTAATCACAGTTTGTGTCTAACCAGATTTTTCTGAAAAGAAACCTAATCCAGTTGCACAAGTTTCAACCTTATATTTATCAAACTTATCAACAACCTAGAATTTTATATCTGATAACTTACTTACAATCTTGCAAAATAAGCTCAATGTGCTTTTGTTAAAAAAAAACAATTAACACCAAAAAATCACAGTAAGCTCCGGAGAATACAGAGAATATGATCCCTGTGACTCTTCTGACTGCAATTGTGTGGGAAGTGTCTAAAGTGCAAGCCTGTCACAATTAGTTTGCTTTAAATTTTATTTTTGAGAATACATCCAACTTTTCTGACACACAGAACAACTTCATCTTGAATAAAATTTCTAGAGTTTTTAACCTGAATACAGTGGGAATCAAGTTTCTGTGAATAAGCAGATGTACACTAGACATTTACTGAATTTTACATATTAAATTAAACTATAATAAGAAGTGTTAACAACAAAGTTTTACTTATTAAAACAAGACATTTAAAAAATGAGCAAAAGTTGATTTTCATGCATTTTACAGTTAAAGAACAAGGAAGTTTCTGCTATAGATTGTTGAACCGGAGCAACAATTAATATTAAAATCAGTATCTTACATTATCATTTATAGCAATTGTAATTTTTACAGTAACTAGTGACTAAAACCTTTTCATGTTTATGTCTCTGGTAATAGATGCTGGACAGTAAAGAGAGCCTGTAGATTGTCACCCTGCTGTGAACCTTGGCAGCCACTGAAACAAAGCTGGTACCTCTTAGGCTCTTTAGCCGGTTCACATCCTGGTCAGAGAGCAACAATAGTTAGTGAGTTAGATTAACACGGCACAGCCTTTGCTTCACCTGTGACTGCTGAACCATCTCTCACCTTTTATTAACCCCAGACAGCTGACCTCTGACTCCTTCAGGCCAACTGCAGAATTCTTCATGAGGTGGATTTCACGCTTGAGAGACACATTGTGCTACAGGTCAGTGTGCAGTTATAACGCACCGCTAACGCTCGTCTCACTCATGAACAGATTCATCCTGGCGAAATGTTGGGATCCTCATTAGGAATTGTACAAAATCCTACTTAACCTTTGACCTCACTCAGACTAGCACTCATTATCTCATATGAGATTAACCCACATTGCTTTGTAAATGATAGAATTACATTCAACTCAGCTTTGAACTGTAAACAGTTTTGAAACTGATCAAATAAGATAACATTTTAAACAAGACATATGCTTTAGTCAAACCTTTTAATGTGGACTGCACACATTTCTGACCTGTTTATGCATAAGAGAACTAAAGATGACTGTATTATTATTGTAACATTTGACAGTATTTTAATATTTAAGTGCAAAATTTGAGGCATATTTGCTGGTAGCCTTTCAGTTGATGCTGATAGAGGTCTTTCGAATGAAAGGATCGCATAATTAGTTTGACAGGTTTGTTTATGCCATTACAAAATATTTTTATTGTCCAGTCTCTAAAGTCATGGATAATGAGGGCAATAACATGATGAGTTTCTTACATTGTTGTGTTTTGTTTTTCAGGTGTTAAGGCCAAATAAATTCCCAGGGGGGCGCTGTGCACACCTTAACGTCCGGGTGGAGGCACTAAGTGGTTAATTAAGTGGAATGGAAGAGGATGAAGACATAATTCAAACTTTACTTTAAGATAATATACTTAAGTGTGATGTTTTTGTGCATTTTTATTATTATTTGTGCATCTTAGATTTTTCTTTAGCCTAATTTAGCAAATCATATCACATTCAGTTCATGGGTTAATCAGTGGCAGTCTGAAAGGGCTGCCACTTGTGGTTAACAGTGCTTTTAGTTACCTTAGGACGTAGGATTGCTTTCGTTTGTTTATTAACAGCTTTGTTT
This sequence comes from Pundamilia nyererei, assembly GCF_000239375.1. Taxonomy (NCBI): domain Eukaryota; kingdom Metazoa; phylum Chordata; class Actinopteri; order Cichliformes; family Cichlidae; genus Pundamilia; species Pundamilia nyererei. The sequence continues at coordinate 575,631 of NW_005187426.1, forward strand.
AAAAGTTTGGTACTGATCTTGAGGAAGACTTTACCAGAGGTGAGGTTCAGCTCAACTTAGAAGTGATTAATTTATAGAGCTTGATCTAGTTCTGGATCTACACATTTCTGAGATGCTCCTTTAGCAATGTGATCAAATTGCGCATTTTATGTAATTTCGTCACAAAGAGAAATACGCCCCCCAATTTTTTTAAAAATTCTTTTAAATGAAAACATAAGAAACTAATACAGATCTAAATATCTTTCTGATCCAGAAGATCATTTAGCCTCAATGAAGATTCAGTTAAAACTTTAATGTTGATGAATAAACACCTTGGTCTGCACTTTATCTCTCTTGTGTCTCGTGCTTTAAGTCAAACTCTGCTTACCATTTTATAAATTCAAATTTATCTACTTTTACTTTTTTACTTCTGACTTTATTTACCCCATAGTTTTATATGCACAAGTCAACGTTATATACAGTTAAAATTGTGACAGACCATAACAGTGTCGTCAGTAATCTTTTAGTCACTTTACATCAGAAAAAATCTGTGTTAATGAGTAATTACTATTATTATTATTATTATTATTTATCAGGAAATGAAGAGTTTCAAACACACTCACTTTTCATGACAGGCTTTTTTTTTTTTCAACATGGCATCAAAGAATTAGTTGGGTGTTTTAACAGCTGTCATGTGGCTGGCCATGTGTCATTTATGCTGGTGGTTTTTCTTGCCCTAGTTAGTGAGATGCAGTGATATTCTTAAAATGCAACTGTGAGGCAGGCTGGGAGGATTTGCTGTCTCTAGGAAGTTTCTTTGTGCTTGATCAGTTGATCTGTGGCCACTGCGGGGAGGTAATGCTGGGATGTTTTGATGTACTGGATGCTACATTAGTTCAGACGGCAGTGTGAAGGCCAGAAGGGACATGGACAGTTGGGGGCTAAGTGTGAATGAGACAGAAATTTAAAGAAACCAAAGAGTCTTTCTTGGTACTTTCCAAGGTCAGGTGGCATACATGACTATAATTCAGAGAGACTGTGCTTTTGCATCTGTCTGCATCGAAGGAAAAGTTATCGAAAGCAGGCTGAAAGTGTAGTCCTTTAGAAAAAAGGCATTATGTATTGAAAATTGGATAAAGTATAATGTTTTTTTGTTTTTTTTAAATTGGCACTTGAATTGTGAAATGGTGAGATTTTGCAACCACTTTTTTCTGCACCACCCACTTAGCACTGACTTGCTTCTACATTTTCGCAGCTCAAACACACCAGACACAAACCCTCCCTCTCACTTTTCTACCAGAAGACCAAATGTCATTCACAGCAAAGACATTTCTTTTGTCCTTCACAGCACCACATTTCCTCAGACTGAGAACACTGTCCGGTATTTTGATTGATCATGTATTTGTATCTATTCATAGAGGCCAGATTCATCATTCCAATTTGTCAAGTTGCTGGTGTGCCAAGTTAATTATGTGCAGGAAAGCCAGAAAAAAGAGGACAGCCTCCTGTTTAGACTCATCTGAGGTTTCCCTACCTCACCTCGTCTCCAAACGAGCAGCCAAAGCTTCACTGGGCTGCTGGAGCTGTTTGGCACCATGGGTAATTAGTGTGATGAATGCTTTAGTGGAACAAATAGTGGCAGTCGGCTGTCTCGCTCATCGTGTGGCTGTGCTGTCATAGCTCTGGGGCTGCGAGCTCATCAGGGTAATGGATGATTCTGCAACAGAGCCATCCCTCAAACAACAGCGCCACCACTGAGCAGGAAACGGGCCTCTTTTTTTAGTCGACAAAAAAAAACCTTGAGTCTTGAAGGCATATGGATGTCAAGTGCTTTTTAGAAGGTTACCAACAACCAGTAACAGTTAAATCTGGAAAAATGAAATTGAAGTATCTCGTGAGGTATAATCGGGTGAAATGTAAAAGAATAGCCCAGTGCATTATTCTAAATATGCATTTTTTCTCTCTAAATAGGGCTAAATATATGGATATTCAAACATCTTACTAATCCTCTGTGGGATTCTGTCCTATGCCTGGGCTGTAGAGCTGTCGCCGTAGAAATGATGGATCACATTATTAGATTAGGGGAAAGCAAGGACAGGCTACAACTGGATTTGCAATTCAGAGTCTCTTTTGTATATGGACCTTTTCTGCATCAAAGGAATGGCCCTAATTGGGCCTCTGTCATTGAGTCAGAGATTGTTTTTTAACAATGCAGGAAACCTTGCAATAAATCAGGTCAGCTGTCTGAGCCACGTCACTGGACAAGGCATTAGTCAGATATGCAGAATGTTCTCTTTGCATACAATGTAAAAAGAATTCATCATCATTTACGAGCACAGTTGCAAGCCCACATCTCCTAATTCTTCCAACAAACGAAGGACATATGGTGATTTTTGTCTCTTGGATGAACCCCAGGGCAGAGGCAGCCTTGAAGGTCTGGCTCTGTGTGCTGTCATTTGAGTACCAGCTAATGGCTTATGCTTACTCTGTGCTTTGACTTTTCAACCCACTGTGACAGAGAATAATATGATTCACATAAGGGTGAATTCTCAACCATGTCATCCATGTAGCGGAAGCTGCCGCAGACAGGTAATCCATAGCTGTATCAGGGAAAAAAACACCAGTTCACTGAATTGTTTCGATGGCAGCCAGACCCAAGGCTAACAGAGCATGAGAGACAGGCGAGGTCGTGGAAAGGTTATTTTTTAGGTTCAGGAGGTGAGACTTTGGGGACGTGGACACGTCAGTCTTGCAGAGTCCGCGGGTCAATGTGAAGACAAGTGGAAGACACATTTCTCTGTCAGCACGCAGAGAGCCCGCACGGGTTCAGGCTTTTGTCGTGAAGTCCCAAGTCATTGAGTCAATAGCCAAGGAACATGACACAACCTCTCACAGTCACACGGCATCAAGCGGAACAGGGAATGGCATGCTTTCCATTTCACTGCACCGTGGCCCTGGCGAAACCTCGTCTGCACTCGAGAAACAGGAGAGCTCTCAGCCCAGGCTCTCGCATAAAAGCAACGCAGCAACCTGGCCCCGAACACGTACCTGGCTCGCTCACAGCAGCAGTACAAGATGATTCACCAGTCAATCCATAACCCCGGCTATTATCTCCACTGGCTGCTGTAGCGCGGCGAGATGCCTGTAGATAACCAGAGGGCTTGGATGAAAGGAAATTAGATCATGGCAAAGCACCAGCACATTTCGATTAAACTGATGTCAGGATTTATCTTCTTCCGTCAGTGCGTTTAGATGGGAAAAGAAAATGTAACCTTTAACCCCGGCTGATCAAGCACTGACCGAGTGAATAGCCCTTTATCACAAGAATAGCGTTACATGCAATGTAACAAACTACATCATTTTGTCTGCGTGTGAGAAGAGTGAATAAAAAAATACATATCTTGTATGCTGCATCATTATCTAGTGCTGCCTTTAGCAACATTCTATTTGTGACATTTAAACAATACAAACGTGTTCTCTTCACAGGCTGCATGTTTATAGAGCATTGCTTATTTTTCACCCAATTAACAGTGCTAAAAAAATCACTTCTATGTTTTTAATCATAATATGATCAATTAGATTTATCATGGGCCAGGCTGGAAACCAGCACCACAGCAATGCTCAATCTTTAGACCACTGCTGTAGCATCATAGCAATGTGGCTCTTTCTGTTTCAGTAACCATATTTAGTTTACACATGGATAAATCTACCACTGCTTTTGTTCAAAAGGAATTCCTCAACAACTATTAGATGTATGTCCATGAAGTTTTCTTTTATCAGTTCACCCCTGAACAATATCTGTTCAAAGACCACATGACCTGAAGAATACAACGTTTCCATCAGCCAGTGGGGAAAATATGCCTTCAGACGTTTCTTTTCTTGTCTTTCAAATAACAAAAAAGAAAAAAATTCTACTTATGGAATGTCTGCACAGAAGATCATTATTTGTGCTTAAAATAAAGACACCATTTCTGCAGGATTGACATCTTAAAGAAAACCTTGAAGTCTAAAAGAGCTGCTAGCATTGCTGTAGTGAATTCTCAGTCAAGGCATCTTTTAATAAGTGCAATATCTCTGGCTGGATTAAGTGGCGGCATGCTGGTGCACCACCACTCTCACACTGAATAAGAAAGTTAACAGCTCATACCGTTCTGTAGCCCTTATGTGTGGAGTTTGCATGCTCTCCCTGTGCCTGCCAGTGTTTCCTCACACAGTCCGAAAACATTCATGCTAGGCAATTGTTGATTCTAAATTAGCTGTAAGTGTTATTAATTAATAATCCTTTGCTAACTCATCAGACAAGTTCGTATTACAAACAAAAATAGTATATTTAATGTATTTACAATAAACATACAATCATGTAATTTCCAAGAAATATACAGAACTAAAGCTTTTAAATATAAATTTATCATTTAAAGAAAAAAATTGAAAACAAATACCAAGAAGCAACAGAGCATATCTAAAAAATCTTTGAAAATATAGGTGATATATTCTTATTTCATTACCCTTTTCTTTTGCAAAGGTCCCTTACAAAGAATCCTACAATTCTCATTTTGACTACCACCAACAGCATAAGCAGACATGTCATTTTAAAGCCGTCACTGTTAGCATAATGTTTCTCTCAAATCAAAGGCAACATGCTGCCTAAAGGCTCAAAACAAAGGATTATCAATCTGTATATGAAGAGTTGTCTTCCAAAATGTCAAAAATAATAATAATTCCAAAATACATAATAGCAACAAAATTTTTTAACAAATTATATCTTCTTTTTTTTAAACAGGAAACCTATTTATTATTGGCAAAATGTGTCTTTAACTACCATAGATAATAATAATTTTTCTTTGCAGATGTCATATTTTGGTAGTGAACTCTTCATAGGTCAATACTCCTGCCACTAAAAGTCCTTTATAAAAGTCAAACTGTTGTTACCACACGGCAAGGCCATCAAAAGAGATGAATGAAAATAATAGGATGAAAAAAAACATTTAAGCTTTAAAGTTATTTTCCATCACAAGGCAAAACGTCTTGAGCACATTGAGGTGCTAAAAGAAAACAGTCCTGTTGCCACAGGTCAATGCAAGGTCAAGCAAATGCTGCTGCCCTTGCACTTGTCGGACAGACCTAAAATATGTTGTTTTCTTCTTTGCAAGTGTTGAATGTTACAGTGCACAGGTTGATATGGCACAACATGAGCTCCGATCATAAAGTCTTAGAGTAGAGCTTCGCATCCAGGCACAGTTGCAGGACCGCTATCAGTGAAGTTTGGCTGATCTTCTACAGTCAGCCTCATCTACTGTACAAATTCAGACTACAGCTCAACATCGGTGCCACAGTAATAAAAACAATACGTTCAAGCAAAGTATTGTTTTCAATTGTACCAAAGCAACAGTATCAGCTTTGTCACTGATGGAAAGAGAATTCAATCTAAATTCGACAATACCTTCACTAGTAGAAAACTTCTACATATTAACAGTTATTACATCCTAAGTGTTACTGTTTTCTAGACCAATGTACAATATTCTATAGGCAATATATTTTTGGGACACTTTAGGATGATGTGGTGAAAGTAAGTTGAGGGATATCACAAAAAGGCTACATACAACCGGAGGATCTGCTTTGAGCTCCAGCGTGTTCAGACAAAGTTCTCTGCAGGACGTCACAGAACACTTCTATGGTGTCACTTCGGCACTTTTATGGCACTATTATGTACAGAGGAGTCAACACTAGACACACTGGGGTGCTATAAATATCAAAGACAGCGCCACCTGTTTGGGATTGCTGACGAGGAGATGGTGGCCAGAAGGTGCCCCACCCTGTTTCTTTTGAATTATTTGTACAGCTCAGCATTATCCCAAATATCCTGTTTGGAGCCAATGTTTCCATCGTCGTTAGATTTTGAGCTTGAAATCAGGCACTGACTAATCAGTGCCGAAAAGTTCTCTCACTATATATATAAAAAAATCTCAACTTGTTTATAGTCTATTCTAAGAAAATCCACAAAGACAATGATGTGATGTGGTTTAGCGTGTCTCTGTGGTCAACATAGGTTCATAAAGCACTGATCTGTTGTTTTATTTTCCCACTGTGTTTTTAGGATTTTTGAAGCTATAGCAGCATCAATGTAGAGTTTAAATCTTATTCTTTTGGTTAATTATTTATGAAACTCAATATATTGCAGACCTACAAGTAATGCGCATCCAAAATAAAAGTATTTATTAGTGTAGAGTTTATATGTAGAGTTTAAATCTTGTTCTTTTGGTTCATTGCATATGAAACTTAAAATGCTGTAGACCTACAAGTAATGTGCATGTATTTACTCTTAATAAATGACTCTTGAGACACTGGTGGTGGCAAAAAGAATTTGTGAACCTTTTCAAAGCTAGCTTAAAGGAACAGTTTGAAATTTTGGGAAACAAGCTAAACATACAGATTTTCTTATGTGAATCTATAACCAGTAGTTAGCTTAATTTAGCACAAACAGGTAAAGCAGAGCAGCTAACTGGGCTATGATGACATAATCTACTGACCAGCACCTTTAAAGATAACCTATTAACATTTTTGTTTCATATATGCAACAACTAAGGCATAAAACTAACAAGTTCTAATTTCATGGGCATTTTTTTGGTTGATTTCCAGGCCCAAACCTGAGAAAATAAACCCCAATTTTGACATTTCAGTTTCTGTATACAAAGTATACAAAGACAATGTAGGTCTAACATGTTAGTATAATAAGATGACTTGAATAGACTGATTGTTTCGATGTTTGGACTGAGCCTGGTACTCAGTTTTATAAAAAAGCCAAGCTAACTGACAGCTAGCTCTACCTTTGTACTTACTGTACAGCTGGCCAGAGAATTATCAACCCCGTCTTTCTAACTCTGGCTAGGAAAAGAATTTCCCAAAAGCGTATTTCCCAAAGCCTCAAAGGGTATATGCATTTTAAAAATGAAACGTATTGTGATGATTGCTCTCTGGATTTTTGATGCAAAACATATTAAATACTTACAGAGTAAGCCAGAAGAAAAACACTATATATAAAGTGGATATGTCAAAAATCAGAATCCAGCTGAATTCTTTAACAAAAAGCTGTATTGTATCTGCATGTAGACAATCACTTCAGTGTGAGTGATTGTGACAGCTGAGGTTTGATTTAAAAGAAGAAAAAAAAAGTCATCATCACAATGCAGTATGCATTATAAAGCTGTTCCATGGTCAAAAATAGAATTTGGAGGCCATTCGAGTTAAATGTATATTTAACCATTACAATGGCCAACAAACCACAGAGTCTGTGCAATATAGTGACATCATTCTGAACATATTTTATTTTTATGTGCATGCATTACCAGCATGCTTTTTAATGAACTCATTCTGGCTGGACACTGTGCGTCATGCTATGCTGTGTCTGTTGACAGCTAGCCACTACAATCAACAGTCTCAATACAATGACTTGGTATTCCACATAAAGGCCTTCACACTCTCACTTTCACCCAGTGTGAGCTCACTAGTCATACTGGTGCTCTTGGTAAAAGCTTCCTTCCCCACAGCTGCCACCTGCTATGGCCCTCCTAAATAATGTACCTGGAGTGTCTTATTTGCAGTGTCTCCTGCTTGTTATATTTGTTGCTTTGTATTTCATGCATCAATGCTGCAAACGATGTCCCCAAGAGTGAAATTACATTACAAACTCTTATTCTGGATCTGTTTGCAGTTGGCATGAGCATTGTTGAATCAGTGATTTAGGAAAGGTTACAGGTTCATTTACTGAATCTGATCATGTGCATCTCGTCTAAACATTAATGAAAAAGCCATCTTACTCTGTTCCTTTGAGTCAGGCTATTATTTAAACTTTAGCAGTTAAGCTTTTATTCTGATTACCAGAAGCTGAATCTAATTTTCATAAATGTCAAGTAAAAAAAAACAAAAAACTGAAACGTTTTGTGGCTCCGAAACTAAAATATAATCTCAGACTTTGGTCGAGTATCAGTGCCAAAACTTCACATATTTCCAACAACTTTCTCGACTAAAGTAAACACTGAAAGCTATGATGAAAGAATTTGTTTCTTAATTCTCTGAAAAATGTTAGAAACCTCTTCCACATTTTAACCATTTCAAAGTGGGATAATCCATGTTTTGTGGAAAATGTGACCTGCAATAATTGGTGGCAGGAGCTAAATAAATAAATCAGTTTTCTATATTGCTGTAAACTTCTGCACCTTTTGAACCATTTGATTTCTTTTTCATTGCTTGTTGTATGTCTGTTTGAGTCACTGCCGGGGGTTAAGGTTGAAGAAACGTACAGTAATTGTATACTGGCTTTGAAATGGGCCCTTTTCATAGCAGCCACACTGAAATGTTATTGCAGGGTAAACACGGATGTGATTAATCACAACAATAGTGGCTCTGTTCCATACGTATACATGGGCAGAGGCTCTGGTATTGTGCATGCTCAATATCAAAATGACTGCAGTGAAAAGGGCTTGATAACTGGTTTTGGATGGAGTCGAAACCTAATAAAGGGTTTACAACAAATGTGTTAAGAAGTCTCCTGTAGGGATCCCCAGATGCACTGCAGATGGACTGAAAATTGATTACTGTCACCCTTTTTGCATTTTCTGATATACCATACCTGAGAAATACTAAAGGAAAATAAACCATTTCATAAACTCTGGTATAGTAAATCCAAAACTTTGAACTAAACTTTCGTCAGCAGTAATCTATTGCATGTGATTTTTCCCCTCTTTCCTCGTCACTTTCTATTCCAACTTTGCAAAGAAAAAGTAAAAGCAATTTTCTTAAAGCCAGCTTAATTTCAGCTGACAAAAACGTGGGCGTGGCAAATTTGGGGAATCTTCTCTTTTTCAATATGTGTCATGTTTTGGATGATAAGAAGACTGGAACTTTACTGAGGACATTTCTCTGAACTCAGAAACATCACGCTTCAGGTCTGTTGCACATTAATGGCTCCGGTTTGCAGCCCCAGTGCAGACCAGCACTATAAAACAGACTCCATGTTGTCACATGTCTCACGGTCCTCCAGGTTGTATATGAATTTTGTCCTGTTGGTTGGGTTCTGCGTGATATCTTTTCCCAAATTGTCCAGAGTCACGTTGGAGGCGAAGAGTTCGGTGGGCGTGAGGTACCCCTCGTTGTTTTTGATGTATTTCCTGTAGTTCTTTCTCAGACACTGCCATGTGGTGGTGTACAGGAGGAAAGCTGATGACTTGAGAACGATGGCGATGCTGACATACAAATGCCTGTAGGCCACATTGTCGTACAGCATGCAGGCTCCCTTCTCGCCGCAGACGGAGCTCCAGAACAGACAGGTGGAGTCGATGCCCATGCCGAAGATCAGAGGGGGAGGGATGAAGCCTGGAGCAGGTGGGGATTGCGGAGAGACAGCAGGTCACAAGGTCAAGAAGAACACCAGTTTGAGTTCATGTTCCTAATGTATCCAGGCAGACAGACTGATGAAGTTCATTTCAAGCAAGGTGAAAAATTGCCCTGACGTTTAAGTCACAGAGTAAAACTACAGACCAACAGCTGTTGCACAAACACAATACAGAGTGCCAATAGTAGTGAAGTGTTTCTTACCTATTAATCTTAGAAGCAGGAACAGAACACCAAGGGCGTAGGATTTAAGCTCTGGACTGACAGTTCTGAAAATTAAGAGAATACTTCAACCCTTTGAGTACTGTGGTGGAAAACTGTTTTAATTGGTAGACCTATTGAGTTTGAAATTACATTATTTTGTACATATCTCTCTATCTTACCTATCTAGATTACAAGCATGATGTATACACACACACACACAATGTGCATATAATGCCTTTAGTGTTATTTGTCACTATATATGAGTTAATATACACTTGCGTGTGTCTGTATTTGTCCGTATCACTGTCAGCTTGATAAATCAATCCTTTCCATTGAAGAACCACCGGTATTTTGAAATGTCGCCAGCTCCCTCTTGTGAGCAGTTGATGAATAGCAAGTGGGGGGGGACGTGCTCATACCTGATAAGGATGATGACAGAGGGTGTCTGGGCCATAGCTCCAATCATGCTGCACACACATATAACACACAGGAAGGTGAGGAAAGCTTGCTGACAGCCTGGGCTGGGACACTTTCCTGGTAAAGCCACTGCTTCTTCGCTGTTGCTGGGTATACACGCACAGTTGGTCAGGTTCTGACAAACAAAAAGAAATGAGGTGATAATGTAATAATGATATATCAAGTAAATCTGCAGTATTTATATTTATTGTGAGCCCTTCAGGCACCGGGGAGCAATGATTATCAGCAGTAATGTCCCAACTCACTGGTTTGGTACAGCCAGCGAAACAGGCTGAGAGGTAGGTGACTCCATTGGAGCCACAGACAGGGCTCACCGATGCAGTGTAACAGTTACAGTTACTAATGCATGCTGACTCAGGCTGCTGCCAAGACTGCAACGTCCTATAGAGGAAGTCAAAGGTCACGTTAGGGATAATGCTGCATATGTACAATTTGAAAATCTAATGCAATTTTTCTGAAGGATTTTTTTAATTCTGGGATTTGTTTAATTTTTTGTTTGCATGGACCTACAGTATATCCCTGTGGGGAAAAGTACTATACAGAACTAAAAGTTCCTGGAAAGACTCTTCATTCACATCAGTAAGTCATCACTCTTACTCATTGCCGTAGGCCACTGTGACCCCAGCGACAGGTCCAGTGTCACAGCCTAGGAAGAGAAAAGAGACATAGCAGGCAGTGGACACCAGGTTGACCAGCATGGCCATGCGGACGGCACCCAGAGCTGACAGGTTCAATTTCTTAACCAGGAGTCCCCCGAGGAAGATTCCCAGACAGGCACAGGGGATGGCCGTCATACCTGGAGAGGGAAAAACAAGTAAATTCTATATTTATAGAGCAACATTCCTCATGATTTAACAGTAAAAAAAAAAACATAAATAATTTCCTTTTATTGAGATAAGAGTAGGACCCCTCTAGGAGAGAAAGGAAGTTGAGAAACCTGCCTCACCATGGTAACCATCATGGTAAGTCTTTTGCTAGAGTACTGTTAATGCTACAGAGCCCAATATCATTGAGATGAGAGAATGTAAATGAATATCTTCATTTAAGTACTTTATTTCAATACAGTTTTAATGGAGTTAAGTGTTATTGTCTTATGCTACTTTCTACTTTTACTTCACTTATTTTAACACTTTAGTTATCTATTGTTTTCCAGTTTTCGAAGCATAAATCCACCATATTATTATCTTTAGTTACGACACATTTTTACTTTTGGTTATGTTACTACTCGCAAGTTTAGTCCTGAGTTTTGTTTAAAGAGATATTAAAAAGTTATTTAAAATTCTCAGTTTACCCCGCTCATCAATCCTGGCAAGGTTTTCTGACATCAGCCTATTGCAAAACAATAAAGTCAAACTCTTGGCAGCAGAGCTTTACAAGCCTTTTTCCTCTGCTTTACAATGTGTTCCCACTCAGTGATAATTATGTAGCTGTGTTGATGCTTAAAACCTCTTGGGTGTACTCTTTCTCCCACACAAGAAATTGTGATGGAATCTACGAATGTGAGCTGTAAGCAGAACCGATAATGGCCCTGGTATCAATAAATTCTTATCAATATCCATCCCTACTGCCTACCTAGCAGCTGATTAGCTGAGGATGTTGTAAGGTTGAATTGCTGCTCTAAGTATTTGCCCAGAAAGGCAGCAAAGCCAGCAACCACAGCGATCTCCATGCAGGCTGCCAGCGTGATGCAGCTGAACACTGGATTGGAGAGAAGGTGCCTGGTAACCCGGGGGATCACTGGGTCAAAGGAGAAGAAAATTAAGTAAAAAGTAGAAAGGATGAAGAAGGATTGAGAGAAAAGAGCAGAAGCATGTGTATGAATTTAAATATTCCATTAAACAATCTTGTCACTTATTAAACCCCCTCCACTCTTCTCTTGACTTCCTCACCTCTCAGATGCTGACAGACTGAGAGTCCGCTGTTTATATCAAAGCCATGAATGGCTCCATTGGGTTTAGAGCCCTGGAACTCCAGGCTCAGGGAAGAAGGCAGCATGGCCTGCTCACTCTCAGCTCCACTGTCCATGTCCTGCTCATCCAGCGCCTGGGGGAAACCGAACATGAAGAGGGCGGACAGGAAGAGTAAGGCACCACACAGGAGGAAGCCGCCCCACCACGCCCCGATCCAGCGAGGGTCATCTGGGGTGATGTCCAGCTTACCTTGGTTGGAGGGTAAGAAAATTCACAGCAGTCATAGAGGGAAGGATGAGTATTGGTGTACTAGTAGAGGTCACAATAAAATTATAACCATTTATTTCCCAACTTACTGGTATCAATGAAAACAGCATCAACATAAACTTTGGTACAGACAGATCCTAAGATGAAGCCACAAGCTGGGCCGAACACTAAAGTTGAAAATAGGATACCTGCAAGACAAAACAAAGGTATAGAACAACAAGTCTGTCAGAAAATGACAGTATGCAGCAAAAACCCAAAAAACAAAAAACACCAACACATTTCAGTGTTTGCACCATAAAATGACCCAAGCCAAGAGGACACATGCATTTCACTTCATTGTTCAGCAGAGGGCAGCCTTGCATCAAGCTGTTTATTACCAGCACCTTCTATTCTATTAGATATGATGCTTCCTATTATAAAGTATACTTGTTAATTGCACTTTGTGATTAGGAATCAAAGGTATGTTGTTTAAAGATTAAAGATTAAGTATGAAATCCATGCCAAGAGATTTTATAATTTCATCAGAAGTCTTCCAGCGACAGATTTATTCACCATCACTGTAATATGCAGCCCATAGGTTGCACAGTGTAATTGATCCAAGGCTAGATTATCCAGCAGCATCATAAATAATCAAGCAGGAAATGGGTTCTTACTGTAAGAGCAGTGGGGAGTGACTGATGCACTTTCTGATTGACGTTCCCCTGAATGTAAAAAGCGGCCCGCTTTTGGCACAGAGGCTGAGAGCTCTCTATAAAGCATCACACTGTGCTGGACTGTTTGTGTGTGTCTGTGTGTGTGGCACTTAATCTGTTACCCATGCTGGTGGTAAGTGGAACAATAGGAGTGAGTTCCAGTAGCCTGACTGCTAATAATGGATCCCAAAGCAGAGGAAGCGCTGCTCACTCCTGACAGGATGAGAGGGCCAGTCAATTTCTCTGTAGGCGATTTAATGATTACTCCTCTGGACATCACCAGTTATTGTTTGTGAGAACAGAGTAGTATTATAGGCTCATATTTAGAGGTATAAGTGCAAATAATAAAAAATATAGATCAATCACAAAAAAATAAGAAAGCATTTATTACAGTTTCAAGTCTATAAGATTGGGATCAGAGGTTCCAGATCAAACTAGGGTCTGGTATTTCCTTTGCTTATGAAGTGTATAATGTTATCGTCATGCTAAGATGTAAATTCAGGCCTTCAGAGTAAAGGTTGTGGATGCTTATTAGTCTGGCAAGATACTACATCAAACTTTCCTCACGGGACCTGCAAAAAGTCTTGCAACTGTTGTCATTAAAGTGCATGCACCTGCAATCAGAAAGAGCACAAATTTAACCCACGTAGCAGGCATACTAAAGAAAGTCTGTTCTGTCCATAGTTTGGAAACTAGTTTGCCAGCGTTGGACATCAAGGTAAGGACTGGGCTCTCTGGAATTATGTGCTCTGCACAGACCAGTCAAATGGCTAAAAAAGCAGTATGCTTGTTGCAGAACAAAGACAGCTTGGTGATTAAATGCAATCACTGATTAATCTGAATTCTGGAGATTTCTTAACGGTGAAGCCATGAGTCTGAACTAGCCTGAACCAGGCCGAGCCAGGATAATGACGCCAAGTGCAGTAACAAATCTACCAAAACAAAGGCCCAAATCTGAATCTCAAGAGAACACCCTTGAAAAACCACAAACATCTTGCAGTGAAGGAATTTCATTATAAATAAAGCACCTGGAGGTTACTGTTGCTGTGATTTGGCACTATATAAATAATTGAACTGAATTTTATAAGAAATGAGAGTTCACAAAGCCAATTTCAGAGAATTGTGCAAAGGTATGCAAACACAGCTTCAGTTTTAAGAGGTGCAATACTAGGATCTGAGGCCTTCTTTTTACTCAATTTACTTTTTCTACGACACTTTTACACACTGTAATTTCACTTTTTTTTCCCTTGTGGTGTTGTTCAGCTCCATTTGTAAAACGGTTCAATCATTCTTGAAACTTTTGGCACTGTTTCAAAGAAAATCAAATGTCTCCCTGCCCACTAATGTCAAAAAGACAATTTCAAATGTAAATTTTGTTTTTATCTTTGCATAATTGTTTATGAAGAGAGACAGGCTATCGTGTGCTTACTGATTCTGGCGAGGAGTCAGTCTTGCCAGCTCTAACTTTCCCTGTGTGCTATTTTTATTTGACCAGAGCCATTGATACCGCCGGGGCTTAAGTCAGGTAATAGAGGAGGTCAGGGGTAAGAGCAGGGCCAGCTCAACAAGCAACCAAATAATGACCTCCGATATCCTCTTCTGCCTTCCTCTGGGTTCCAATCACAGACACACAAAGGGCAATTAATCTATAATGTATGTGATGTAGTGAGGCTGGCAAACACACACAAACATGGCAGTGAACCAGCAGAAAATATTGGGCCCCTGCCAATCTGATCTACAGTACACCAACGCTCAATACTTTGAAAACTAGTGTGGGTACAAAAACCTCAGTGTTTCCAGTTACATGAGACAAAGAGCCGGAGAGTGGTCGTCAAAGTGAAAGTGCTGATGACAATAGCAGCAATAAGCACGAAGACAGAGATGTGTGATGCCAGTCTGCTGTCTGAACTCAACAGTTGGTACTTCCGAGACCATATCCATGGAGACATGACTGAAAACCCAGTGAAAGAATGAGGAGTAGCACTGAAGCAATAATAAACATAGCAACCTTTACCTTACAGTAAATCATTCACTACTGTTTAGTCATCTGCTCTATTCCCATGTTATTTATTTGACTCACATCCGATAGCAAGTGGACTTGGTGTGTCTTCCTACTACAGAAAGACTAAATGATCTTCATGTGGAATCATTTGTGGGATTTTACATTTATATAACAAATATATGCATATATATTGCAATTTATTTTGTACTTTTAGACTAGTAGAGCAGCATTGCACAATTCATGTTTCAAACCCAATCTTAAACCAGCTGATCCGACATGGTTTTTCCCCCTTGTAATTTACACTGAGTTGCTGCAATGCAATATGTGAACTACTAGAAAAATCAGCAGTTGCCAGACTTATGTTCCTCTGCAGATATTGATGATGTGCACACATTTTTAACTACGCTCTTAAAAATAATTATTCTTCTGACATACAGTAGATTAACTTTCACAGGATTGGTATAAGTTCTGATTGCTCATTATAGATGGAATGTAAATCTTTCATGACTTATTGACTTTGCAGTAATTGTAGAGGGATGGAGGATGCTCTTAGTATCTGCAGTGTACCTGCAAGCATCAAAGCACTGATAGCTTTGGAACGGGAGCGGAAAGTGAGGTACAGGAAGACTGTCGCCACTATAAAGTGGGGCTCTTTGAGAGCAATCATACTAATATATGTATATATATTATAGTGTTTTCATACACTTAAAACAGAATATTTGTCAGGGATTCCTTTCCAAATATAGCCCACACAAATAATAAATATAACCTTAAACTAAAATGTCTCAGTCCCTTCTAATTTACACTGGCTACAGTGTCCTATGGTGACAACCTTAATTTACTTCTATTGTTTGACGTAAAGCTGTTGTTCCTTCCTTCTGAACACCACCTGCTGAGATGAGCTAGACGTGAAGCTAAAGGTAATACAAACCTGATGGCCAATACTAACAGAATGTCAATTTATTATCTACAGTACACTTATTTATTTTACATAGAGCTGTAACTTTGTGTCACATAAATGAAGATGACCATCCTGGCAATAGAGGCACTCCACTTAAGTCAAGCTTTTGCAGAACAACAACCTCCTTAGTGGAGACCATGAATACTCAGCAAGAGGTACCATTTTCATTTATCACAAGTCTGCAATACGGCACCACTGAACACAGGTTTGTGTTTAAAATATTGAGATAAATATTAGAATTAATAGTAAATTATTCAATTAGTATAACTATATTGTATACATATACCAAATTAGGCACGTTTTTCTTTCAGTTGTTCTTTAAAAACAACCACATGCACTGTTAACTATGGGACCTTATACAGACAACTGTGTGCCTTTCCAACACATATCAATCAACTATATTTACCACGGATGGACTCTAGAGTTGTATTTTTTTTAAAGAAATTTGCAAGAATTTCAAGCAAACTCTATTTACATTGTCATCATGGGATATTGTGTGTAGAATTTTGATGTTTAAATTGAATTGAATTGAATCCATTACACACAGATAAGTATCACAATTCTTAAACAGAGCAGGTTTCATATTTGCCACAGTTTAGGTTTTCACCAGACAATCGAGTCCAGATCTCCATATTATGTTTGACACACGCCATATCAGTCCTTTTTATTTTTCACATTTTGTTATTTGTGTAATTTAGTCAGTGATCAGTTACATTAAAAAACTGCAATCTACTGGGGTGAGATTGATCAATAAGCACGTAACCATGGATATGACAACATATGGCACAAGTAGCTGATACATTTAAAATCATGCATGTAGATGGAAGCAGCAGTAAAAGCAATACTAAACCGATTTAAATATAGATATGTAGCTTTTTGGGGGGACAGTAATGTAAGTAAATACAGATTATAGTTCTTTTTTTAATCCTGTAACCCTTGTGCAAAAAACAAAGAAAAAAGTGATAAAAAATTGTACTCAACCTCATGGTAGGTCTAGCTCCATATTGTGCCTTTTGTGCCTAGCAGTAATGAATGCAGCAGATGCAAGGTCATACTGTGTTAGACAAGGCTCTTCTACCTGGTCACACTGCCAGCGCATGAATAATTTCACACTCAGGCTCACATTATGGCACAGTTCAATCGCTGGCACTTTGTATCTTGGCCAAGGTGCTCTTAAAAGGTGCTCATATAAAACAACCTGTGCCGATCTGAGCGGACAGTGTGTGCTGAGTCAGCGCCCATTCCCTTCCTCTGCTGTCCTACAGTGGAGGAGTAATAACTCCAGTGGAATAAAAACATTTTTGCTGCAGTGGACTCTAAACTTGCAGCCTCACACTGCTTCATTACACACATTAAAGCGATGAATAGAGGCTAAGAGAAGAGAAGCTGACCCTGCAGCTATAGAGCTGGACTCCATGCTCCTCCTAGGCTGCTCTTTTACTGTACTTTCATTTATTGTTCTGTACGGTGCTCTAAAGCAATGTGCTGTAATTTGTTGTATTTTTGTCACCAATACAACCAATGCAATTCTCTGCTGCATGCTTGTAATATTCCTGTAGTCCAGCTTACTCTGAGTTGCTTGTACATTCACTTGATATTCAGAAAGCGTAATCAAGATTGTTGGTTTGTCTGAATATTTGCAATCTTCTCTTGACCTGATGTTAAGAAATCCATGATGATCATCATGGATCAAGTGCGCTGAGGGCTTACAATCAACAGCCAAGTACTTAAATGGTTAGTTCACAAAATAGTAGTATCAAGGTCACTATGATCATCTTATATATACCATCCTGTTATGTGGATAATACTAGTTCAGTTGTACAAACCTACAGCTGGGACTGATGATAATGTAGTGAGTTGTATATAGAACAATTGAGTCATAAACCACAATGCTGCACAAAGTAACATTTTGACCTAAGTGTGCTGGCTAAAGTACGGGATTATCACAATTTATCCTGAGGTCCAGATGAATAAATGCTCCAAATCCGAATTTTGCTCAGATATTTTATTAAAACTCACAAGTGGCATGACTCAAAAAAGTCAGAGGATCACCAAAATCAGTAGAATATTTTTTCTCTGGGAACGTTTGTACAAAACTTCATAGTAAGTCTTCAGAGATACAGTGTTTCAGTGTGGATCTAAAGTGGTAAGCTAACTCCATCCTTCTACTGTGGCCTAAAATGAGTAATAATGGTCATAGCATTGAATTTTAACTTGAAAAATAAAATGCGAATGCATAGAAACTAAATAAAGCAGGAGGGTCTTTGGCTAGCTTTGTAACTCACAGTGGGGTTTTTTAAAGATTTCATTATGGACGCAGAAACATTTACTGCATCGTGTTAAGATGTAGCGCAGAAGCGATTTGATGCTACATACTTGTTAAAAAATGCACACAGCATGAAGGCTTCTAACTGAATAGCTGCTTTACTCTAAGACCCTCTGTGGTGGATACAATTGATAGGAGGGTTAGCTGCCTTCACATGGGGTATCTGTCAAGCAGCTGACAGCAATCAATTATACAATTACAATCTGGCTTGGACTCACAGTCCACAGCGCTGAGGAGCAGGCTGGTCTTTCTGAAAGAAGCCATTTTCTCCTTTTTTGAGGAATCTTTCACAGCTGCCCACACACATCCAAACTTTAAATAATAGTTTGACATTGAAGGGAATATATTTTGTGCTTTATCACATTTATTCTGTAACAATGGCGGATAACTATTTTAAACATGGTCAAAGTTTCAGATAAAAAGGCCCGTGTATATACAAAGATCGCTGTGAGAAAAAAACTCTTCAGACTGTTTCAGATTCCTTGTGGCTCTGCTCTTTTTCTACTCTTGGCTCAGTGTGATGTCAGTGGTAAGGGTTATACTTAATAAGACAATCGTACGCGCACAGTTCTGTCCAACTTTTCAAAACTTTAGCTTTTCAGATCTTATGATCAGAAGAAAGTTGGCTTATAGGAAGAAGGAAGGGAGCAAAAATGCTGCACTAAGGCCCAGTAAAAGATAAATGAGGATTATACTGACCTGTGAATCATGAAAAGCTTCTCTAATACAGTTCAAGACTTTAATGTGAGTTATAGCTATAGTACGCACACACGCACGCAAAATATTATGCATATACAACAGCTTCAGTGAGTTGTAAGCTCACCAATACGTCTGTATGATAATTAATGGCTAAACTGCTATGAAGTGTTACCAGCGATGGTGGTGCACTGAAAGCAGTGCCGGCAGAAAAGAGCAAATTTTTACAGCCAAATCAATCTTAACAACTGCTGGATGGATACAGATATTCATGGGTACCACAAGATGAATCCTAATCTATTTTATAACAAAGCACTGCCATGTGATTGGCATTTCATTTGCCTCACTGTTAGTCAAACTTTCCCATCAGCCATATCTGTTCTTTTTTCCTTCAGCCATCATAGATCATGACGGCGACAACTCCAAACATTATACATTGTGCTAATGTTGGCACGCAGGCTTTGGCACTTAGTTCAAAGCATTGCTGGTGCCAGAGTGCTGCCTCACAGAAACACTTTTCATCACACAGATCTCACTCTACTACTGCAGGTCATCATGGCTGCATTGCCGCCATCCCCCCTCCCCTAATAACCTGCCAGAAAGCACAATGATTTGATGGTCTGATCATTGTGGTCTGATGGGCAACTAACTGAACAGTTAGCAGCAGTCTCTGATTTTTTTTTAGTTGCCTGCTGCCTGAACTGTTGCTCACAATGATTAGGACAGACACACTCATAGAGGAAAACAAACAGAGTGAAGTACAAGACACACACAGGCACATGGAGCAGATATATCCTATGACAAGTGTTTAATGTTTCCTGCATTACACTTGAGTATTCTTTCGTGCCCTTCTCTTCCAGGCAGTATTGATCTATTTAGGGTGAAGATGTGGCCACAAAAGAGCAGCCTCTCCTTCAATCCTCTGCTTTGTTAGCAAGCCTGTGGAGAGCTGCCGCTTTAATATTTAATCATTTGGTTAGATGTTTGCTAAACTACACCTAACCGCTTCTCTGTCACACTGCATTATTCAGGAGGTTTTCTTACAGTCTAAATGTGCCTTCACACGTCAGTCTTGTCAAACAACACCACCGCCCTGAGACTAGAAGAAGGAAATACAAAGGAGCACAGAACACATACGTACTGTGTAAATACCAATAACACAACAGCAGTCACATTGTAGGAGGTAACCATGGCAATCAACATGCCTGGATTGTCAAAAAATGGAGAACAGAGACAGAACAGAGAGGGGGTGGTGGATAGAAAAGACTAATATAAGAGTACTATCTGTAAGTGTCAAAGGAAGAAGCTTGGGGGATGTTATGAAAGAGAAAAGGCTGGGGCACATAAAAGTAGACTTCATACCAAATCAGGCTCAATTTTAGTCTGCAGTGCAATTTATTAGAGCTAACCCCATTCAGGAGAAATCTAAGCTTAAACCACTGCTATGCCAAGTGATGTCCAAATTAGCAGTAATTCAAATGCTTTCTGTAAGCAACCAATAAAATAAACAATAATAATAATGCATTTTTCATTATATCTCGGGACTAATTATTATCCGTTATTTTCCAAAAATGATATTTAGCCATAGCTCTCATCTAACGATCGAGATATTTCCAAAGAGGGGGACTGTTGGTGGCATCCAAATTCAATGGTGTATTTCCAATAGAATTTTCTGTTTCACTTTTAGAAATTGCAGACTTAAAACATACAGTAAAGCTTAAAGCCAAAAAAATTGGGTGCCTTTAGTTTATTGTCTAAACCTATTGTTGGCTGCTCCTTCAGTTAGAAGGGGTCGCCACAGCAGGTACCTCCACATATTTCAATTGGCAGATTTTTAGACTAGATGCCTTTCCTGATGCCCAAGGGATTTTTATCTCCTGGAATCAAACCAGGAAGCTCAAACTTGTTTTGTAAATCTGTAAACCACTACAATGTGAAGTCACTTATCCAGTTTATTGTCTTTCAAAATTTGCAAAGATGACAGTGAAAAAGTCAAGCCATAGATTTCACAAATCAATGAGTTTAGCGTGACGTCCAAAGTCTGAGCTAGCAAATTGGACCAGTTTTGGCACTTAGTCATGACTGGATTGATTGCAAGAAATGGTTATAATAAAAACAATGATTATGAATGGCTTTAGTAACCTCTTGACGTTTTCTCTAGCAACACCCTGAGGCAGACATTTGTGGTTTTGACCAAATGTCTCAACAATTTCTTTCACCCTGAACTGTGCCATCAACAGATGAAATACTTTGGATCATTGCCAGCCATTGCTGTCCTTTGTGTTTAACGCTAATTAGTAAATGTTAGCCATATAACATGATAAACTAAGGTGGTGTTTATTATATCAGCCCTGTTAAACATCAAAATGTTATTATGTTGGCATTAGTATTGGACTAACAGCATTTTTGTTCGTCTTTAATATGAATGTGTGCAAATTCATCATTTTGTCAAATTAAAAGAAATTTAAATAAACAAGAATAGTAACCATGAAGCATTGTGAGACAATACTGATTTGTGCTGTCCAGTTAATACATATAATGTATCATATAATGTATGTTTGGTAATTGCTATAGTTTCTTTACAGGGGGTATTACAATATTTCACAGATGTTAAATATGACTGTGATTGTTCACATGGATCATGTGTTCATAGTGGGATATTATCTGGCTAATAAATTACATTTACACTGAAAAACATCAGGTATCTGGTATGAATAGGCCTCTGACCAAGCAGGAGGGTAACTCAAGGGTGGATTACTTGATGCTGCGTTCTCTCTTCCTTTCCTCCACCCTCTGTCCATCCTTACCTCCCTCCCCTACACCGAGGTCTGCTGGCAGAGACTGTGCAGATCAAAGCAGGCACAGAACAATCCGCAGGCCTACTCACCCTGCAAAGAGGTCTGTGCTGAGATGTAAGCAGAAAAAAAATGCAACAAACCAAGGAGCTTGTGAGGAGGAGCAACTACTGTAGCTTCAGGGAAATGAAAACTGAACAGCATATGTTTATTTCTCAGTACCTTTGTTTCCATTAAAGCAACAAACCCATATGCCGCCGGCTTTGCCTTATTGAATCACAAAGCTTTAATGTGTTGGTGATGCCTGCATCAGACTAAACACCACATCTAGCTGAAAAAAGTTGTAATTTTTCAATACTTCTTGATACACTAATGCCAAATATAAAACGATAACAACATATATTAACTGATATCAACTGATAATAACTTGTATTTTTAAATACTAGCTATTATATTTACCTACTGTTGTTACAGGTTCCTGAAATGAAGTGTGGTTAACCTACAAGAGCTCTAATTTGTACATGAGGAAAGTGATTAAGATCAATATAAGAAAATAATTTAAATGCCTGGATAGCCCCCACGTATGATGGCTATATACACTACATTGGCAGTTTTGCCCACCTACCTATTTAAGCAGAGTAGTTTGAATATCACCAAGGGGGAGTCTTGCTTGCAGACACCAGGTATATCACATACATTTAACAAAATGTTAAATGTACCTATGCAACATGTGCATACATTAATATACAGGTTAACAACCCTAATGCCATCACTATATCAGCAAACAACCACAGCTAATAACAGGACAGATCTGTCTAGCGATAGAACCTCAGCGTTGATGGAAGCAATTTAAACTTACTACATAAAAAGATGCTGAGAGTCCAGTTAGGTGGCATGTGCCTGCTGAATCTCTCTGATATGATTATAAGGGCCCCTGTTACCCACAAGAGTGGAAAGCTGACCAGCTTACTCCGACCAGCTTAAAGGTGTCTGTGGCATGGTTTTGACTCCAGATTATGAAAAGACATAGCTTTCAAAATAAAAGTTGTATTAAACTTGACTGTGGGCTCTAAACAGAGGAAAAAAACTGGGGGAAAAAAAACACCAAAATTGCCCTTTACATATATATTTCTAGATTTTGTAGCAAGTGATATGTATGTTTCTTAAGTTCTCTTTCTCTCCATCTGCCCAGATAGAGCTCTGCTGCTAGCAGGTCACACGGATGGCACATAGCTTCAGTCACTGCCTTTGAACTGTTGCCTTGGCAACTTTGGCACACAGGGTTATTTCGACCTCTCGGTTGCTGCTGTAACTAAAACCACAGCCTTTTGCTGCTGACCTTCAAATGCTTACTAAAGTTGGGAAAGCGTGCTTTGCCAAAGAACCCCTGCAGATATGAAAGAGGGCAACATCAGACCCAGAATTTAATCTAAAAAAAATCAATATTCCTCATCTATTTTTGCAAATGCCCAATTCACACTTAGCAACAGTGCAATGTACCATTACTGAGCATTTAATTAATAAAATTTACTAGCAGCATTCTCATCTCAGAAAATCAAATCATGCCAGTGTCACGGAACTGCGTACAAGGTCTCCTTTGGCGTTGTTCTTTGGAGCCATAGCAATTTTGGATGCTGTGAGATAAATGCCTTGTTGTAAAGTGCTACACAGTCCACATTACGTGACTCAAGGGATAACAGCAGATTAAGACCAAGCAAAAACCCTCAGGGCAAAAAAAAAAAAAAAAGTGCCGAAATCTGCAGTTCTTCTTATGGCCACTTGAATTAGTCCCCATAGACGCTAATGTTAAAATGCCTAACTAATAGCATTAAAATATGTTTACAGACTGGTAGAAGGAAATGGTACTGGACTCAGGGCATGAATTTTTTTGTTCCTCATTCGTTAGGATACTGGAGTTAGGGGTGTGTGTGTTTTGACTGACAGCTGTCCTGACACAGGCAGCTGAATCTTGTCTGCCAGCCCTCTCCTCTGCAAAGTTGAGTCACTGAACTAGATCTCTCCACTGTGTTTGTACTATTGGCATTTTTAATGGAACTATATTATATGGTTTACTGTGTGGAACAGCCCATCCAAGTTTGTCCATCTATTCTGGTGAGTGAAATTCTAGTATTTTCTTTATACACTGTAACGATACTGTTTGCCAAACAATGTTGTTATTGTTAATTTTATAAGTCAGCATTTCATCCAACTACACTGATTAAATTCTGGCTTAAAATAAAACAGCATGGTAGAAGCCAAATCACTAACACTGAGGCATGAAAATGCAGAGTCCAAAACCTGTGGGAGACTTCACGCTGGCTGCATCCATTTTTTATCCCATCCACCATTAAGCTGCAAGTTTGTCATTGAAGAGGAGGTTCATGTCCTCTTTGAAACCTCGTGTGTGGCCTTATTTTCCTTGCCTCGCTATTGAGGTTTAGGCACAAATATGACTTGGTTCAGTTGAGGAAAATAATGCGGTTTGGGTTAAAACAGTTCAACAAAAATTTGGAGTGACAGCCCCGTCTTACTATTGCATAACTCAGATGCTTCGTGCCAAGGTGCCAAAGGACACCATGTATATCTGTGAGATGCCACTGACTCTGATAAAAATGTCAGCATTTGACACCCTTGGATTGCAAATGAGCTTGTACACATTTTTTTAATGCAACTATGCAATGAGTCTGTCACGTGAAAGTTTTGCATGTACAGCAGATACCGGCTGGGAACATCAATCTTTGTTCACATCAAGCATTAGAAACATGGTATGAAAAGCAAAACAAAAAACAACAACAAGCAAGATGCATGAAAACACCTTGAGAGGTCTGAGGACAAAAAGCAGACCGCTTGAAGCTGAGAGGTGGTGTTTGTGATCAAAGCATCAGTGAAAAGAGCTCTTCATCTGGCCACTAGCAGTAATTAGCCTGAGAATCCACAGTTACATTGTTCATGTACTGAATAAAAATTATAGCTATAAAAAAATACACACTTGATAGTCATGTTCTGTGTTTTACCTCTGCATTGACTCACCTATATACAGTGAGGAGTCTTTTCTGTGGACATGGTCATCAATGTAGGACACTCCTAAGGGCTGAACAGGTGTTGCCCCGATGCCCAGCAGGACCTGGGCTCCGATGAGCAGAAGGTACATCATGTTGGTGTTGGCTCGATTACCGCATTTAAACCCAGAGTCTCTGTTCTCTGACCTGGAGATGTTGGAGCAGACATCCCTGCCATCCTCGGCATGCCACGAGTCACCGGCCTCGTACTCATACTGATGAGTCAGGAACTCTGGCAGGGCTGACAGCAAGGCCCCCAACGCCATGACAATGCCACCGCAGCCAATCAGCCGGGGCCGGTGAGCCTTGGCGCCAAAGTAGCTGACAAAGAGGATGAGGGCCAGGTTGCCGATTTCAAAGCTGCTGGCAATGACACCCACATCTGCACTCTGGAGGTTGAAGCGTCTCTCCAGAGTGGTCAGAACACTTACCTGGCAGAAAAAGAGAGAAAAGGAAGAGAGATGAAGGACAAGTGCTACAACTAGCAGCCAATGGTATCACAGCAACTCGTTTAAAGTGAGTTTATATACTTGAGTTTAGTTTCTGTGCTATAAATTGCTGCAATTAAAGTTATGGGAGTATAAAGTTTATATATTTTCCATTTTAAATCTGTTTACAATAATACGAGTATTTAGCTTCAGGTGCTATCAGCCATCTGTCACTACCTTAGAGCTCATATCAACCTGTTGATAACACACAAGCTGCAAATGTGCCTATCTCCATCCTCCTGCTATATAGCTGCCAAGAAGGTCCCCAAGGCTTAACCTGATACAAACCTGGGAAAAGGGAATATGTGCATATGTGTGGCTCAAGGCAAGAAGCTTCACATAGCTGTTCTAATTAAATGGACACAAACATGTGCCAGCTGTGTTCAAGGTGCCTAAGTGTTAAAGTGGCTCCTTGCATCAAATGTATTGGATCATCTACAAGACTGAAGGTAAACAGCTAGCTAGAAGTTATTTTAGTAATCCTTCATCCACAGCAAAACTAAAGAATAAGCCCAGAGCAGGTCCGAATAAAAAAAGCGAATGAATCATGTTCATTCCCACAACAGAAGTGAGCTCAGGTGAATTATGCATAACGGCTTTTCATCCTGTGCTGTATTGTTTATCCTGTCACACAGAGCTCCACTGCAGAGTCAAAAACTGGATCATATATCTGCTGATGGATCCATGTACCAAGACCTCAGCCTAGTCATGCTGTACTGGTGTTGTCCTTGGAGAAGGCTAGAAAACAGTCACCCTTCCATAAAAAGTGTACAGTCGCTGTCTGACTACTAACATGAAAAGATTTGAGTCAAACACTGATGTATTTCAACTGTGGCAAACTAAGTAACAAGATCTGCTACCATATGCATCTGATTATTATTCAGATTTGTTTAAATTCACCGAATGCTCAACTTATTAAACAATTCCATTCAATAACATTCCAAGATTTGGATGACAAGGTTGAGACAAGTCTGTTGTAGTACATTTAGCAGCCCACTGTGAATCAATAAAACAGTATTAAATAGTGATAGCAAACTATTTCATAGGACAGGAGAGATGTTGGTTATGTGATGCTTTTATTTGCAGATATTTGCTAAAGGTGCATCTTTGGTTTGGGATGTTTAAAAGAGAAAGCTCCACAACAGGCTTCGAGGACAAAAGCTAAACCAAAAAGTTGGCTCTAATGAAACGTTTGAACTCACCATTTTTAAATTAACCTTGCTGTTTTGACTAATATCAAATAAGTGCTTCTAATTATCTGCACCTTTCAGAGTGTGTTTAGCAGACACGTAAAAAAGATCCTGTCTTCCTAAGCTCATTAAAAATAACTTCCATTCCCTTCCTGTTACAAAGTTATTTATGGTATCAAGACTGTGCTGACATTTATCAAGGAATTGGCTTTGATAAAAATAAATAAAATAATGCTGATTACAATAGCGTATTTGTTCTTAAAAAACAAAGCAAAAAAAACCTGATTTCCAGTAAGTGGCTGAGCCAAAACCAGTGCTGACAGTTATTCTAAATGCTGAGTTCAAGGCTTTGTCATTCATTTCACTCCTGCATTAGCGATGGCTGATGAAATCTTTATTTATTGAGTCATAAACACATTTTTCTCCCGTGCTCGTGCAACATAAACTTGATCTCTTATGTTGACATACATCTAATCATAACAGTGCAGTAACAGCTTATAACTCTGATCAAGCTGTCACAGGAAATGCAGTCTGGTTAATGAGGGGGAGAAAAAAAAAGCTGCTGTCTCCTGTGTTGTGGAGATCACGTCATCTCCTAGGCCTATATCCTCCGGTGTCAAAGGCCTCCTGCATTATTGAGACATATGGGTGCAGAGCGTGTAGCAGTATGGACCTCCTGACCAGTGTTTCGTAAGCTGCTCTCTAACAGACCATCCATATGAGCAAGTAAAATTTTCCATATATCATAGAGTCTACTGCCGCTGTGACGCGCTTTGTGACATGCAGATGGCGCATAGGCCTGATGGATAATACGCAGCAAGTCATCAGTCAGTGGCTCCTGGAGGATGTAATTTTAGTAATGTGATCAAAATAATATGGCTATTAAACGCAGCAGCTGAGCACCCGAAGCAGCGCAGCGTTTTTTCACTGTCTGCCCGCGCCGGTCTGAAGGGCGCTGCGTTAACCCCATGTTACCTGAGAAACATGACGTTCCTTCAGACCAACACTGTGTCCCCCAAACTCACCAGATAGGCGCCCACGGTGCCCTGTGCCAACATGAGAGCACATTCCGACACCAGGAATATCTTAATGTTGGAAAAACACGAGGTCTTCTTCTGATTGTCATCTTGCTCCGGGTCGTCGTTGCTGCTCCGCTCTGTGCAGATCTGGTTTTTAACCTGCATCCTTCGGCTCAAGCTCCGGTCAGGTTGGACGGCATGAAACTGAACGGGTCCGGTCCGGCGGAGGGCATCTGGTTATGATGGTGATGACGAGCTGCACTGCAGAAGAAGTGCGAACCTGCTGTCAGGAGCCCGTCCAAGCTTAAATATACAGCAAGAAACCCTGCTGTCCACTCAGCAGTGCGCACAGTCCGTCAGCGACCTCTCTTCACCGCCTGTCCAGTCAGTGCCTATCGGCTACATCACATTTAAATACGTAACTTACGCTAGTGTTATATATGACGGCTTAAGCGTAGAACTACAGTACGCTCTGCTTCCCCACATCCGGGTTTTGTTTTTTGTTTTTTTTTTACTCTAAATTTCCCCAAGCCGACTGGTTCTGGTTTCCCAGTCCGGTTCCGAGACGCAGCTCTGCGTCCCGTAAGCAATGTTATGATGCTCCTCCCATCCATGGACCACAGCGCTCTTACCTCACTGCCAACCCCATCTCTCCTCCCAGTTCCTCCCTTTCTTTTTCGATATACGCATCATCCATTACAGATTGAATCATTTCCACAGAACACTGCATCAGTAAGCTTCGATAAAGCATTCCCGTAACTTCATCATGGCGTTTTCTCTGCACTTCGCTGGTAATTTTCATCCTTGCATTGCAGATTAATTCAACAATTCGCATTATATTCCATTCTGAGAAGATCTCTGACCCCTCAACAACTTCTGGCGAGTCGCTGTATAGAGTAGCTGATATTTAGATGTGTCAAGTTAGATTTTAGGTCCTAAGCTGCGTCACTGTGACAAACTATGGATGATAACAAATAAAGAAACGGTGGATGAACAGGACAGTGTTATAATGATGCACTCTTCAAAAAAGATCCTGGCAGCAAGAAAGTTTATTGTGGGAATATATACACTATACACATATAACCTCACAGGACACTTAATACACCTATACACACTTGTTGCTGATTAGTAATTACAAATATCTAATCAGCCAATCACATGTGAGGCATGAAGACATGGTCAAGATGACTGCCTGAAATTCAAACCAAGCTTCATAACAGAGAAAAAAAATTATTTACGTGACTTTAACCATAGCGTGATTGTTAGTGCCAAATTGGCCAGTCTGAATGTTTCAGGAAAAAATAGGATTTTCCTGCACAAGCCTCTCTACGATTTACAGATTTGGGCCGGAAAAAGTGAAAACATAAAGTTAACAGCAGTTCTATAGGGAAAAATGCCTTTTTGATGCAAGATGTCAGAGGACAATGCCCAGAATGCAACACATTGGACCTTGAAGCAGGTGGCTACAGAGGCAGAATCACACTGGGTGTTCAGGTTCTAGCTTACAAGCTTGTAAGTTTGTTGGCTTACAAGCTAATAGCAGGAGCCTGAGCATGCGGTTTTAATCAGAATTGGTCAGGGAATTGGAAAAATTATGTTTTGTCTGGTTCTAATCTATGACATTTGCATAGTAGAGTAACAGATTTTAAGTAGACAACATGAAAGAAAGGACCCATCCTCCCTTGTATCAGCTTTCAAGGCAGTGGTGGTGTAATGGCATAGGGGATGTATTCTTGGCAGACTTTGAGTCCTTTAGTGCCAGCTGAGCTTTTTTAAACACCACAGCCTATTGGAGTATTGTTGTTGACCATGTTCATGGCTTTATAACCATCTTCTGATGGCTGTTTCCACCCAGATAAGGAACCATGTCACAAATTGCAAATTGTCTCAATCTGGGTTCTTGAACAATGAGGTCACTGTACTCAAATGATACCAACCAAGCCAATAGAGCGCCTTTGGGATGTGGTGGAACAGAAGATTCACATCCCAGATGTGCAGCTAACAACTATGCAGCAACTGTGTGATGCTATCATGTCAGTGTGGACAAAAAAAGTCTCAGGAATGTTTCCAGCACCTTGTTGAATCTATGCCATGAAGAATTCAGACAATTCTTAAGGCAAAAGCGGTAAAAGCACTATCTAAGAGGCTAGTGAGTGTACACCATGATTGTTTGATGATTTAAGCTTTTTTAGCTTTATTTTACTTTGTTTTATTCACTTTAAGTTTTTTAAGATTGAGAAGGTGGACAGTGTCTTCTCTTTTGTTTTTACAAATTTTCATATCCTGAAGGATGGGACTGTCCCGGACTTTTGTGTCACAATGAGTGCCATCATTGTCAAGGTTCACAATAGGAACAAAAAAAAAATCTACACAGCAGCATATGCTTGTATAATTGTTCTTGTGGGCTCCTGTTCAAAGCTGAAATTATTATAATTAAATAATTTGTGTCGGCATTGCTTAGATCTTGAATAATTTGTGAACTAGCTGTCCATACTAAAACAATTTCTCCTATTCAAATAGCACAGAAGAAATCTTTACATTAACCAAAAAATTATATTATCTGTACCAGAACTGAACCAAGTACAGACACTATCTGAAGCATTAAAGTTTATTTTGTGAATTTTCATTTGTGTGGGGTAATACTTTAGCTAATCTTCATCTGCACTGTATAGTGTGTGTTTTCTTCTATATTTGCATAATATTATTGTTAGGTATGCTGCATCTATTTATGCCCTGTCATGTGAATTTCCCATCTCTGGGACTAATAAAGGCTATCTTATCATATCCTGTCTTATAGCTTTGTACCTCGCACAATCAGAAGAGTAGTTCAAATCCCTGGGTATAGCATCTTATTGATTTTTTGTGAGAGGTACAGTCACATCTTTCTCCCTTAGTGCTTTTAGGTACAAGATATACTTCTTACATCCAAAAGTTGGGAAAGCCCTGTGTTGTAGGAGCCAAAATATTATAATCAATTTAGAGCAAAAAATAGCTTAAATAATGTAGAATAGCTCAAAATAAAACACAGCAAAGCAAGATTGCACCGTAAGGTAAAAAGAAAAAGTGCAATAAAATAACACAGATTGCAAAAACCTGAATAGTGCATCCATAAATTTTCTTTAATGCTGATCCTGTTCAGGATGAAGCCCATCCAGGTGTATACTGGCAGCTCACCAGCCGTTCGGCTGTTCTCCTCACAAAGGGTTATATTATCTACAACCACTGTTTGAATAGACCAAAATATATCTGGTGGTCACAAAAATGTATTATATTGCCATCCTTAACGTACCTAGCTCAGACACAGTGTATCATGTTCAATCATTTCCATTGAGAACTGAAGCCAGCTACTTGTTTTCTTTTTCTTCAATGAAAAACCAAACATCATGAAGCATGTTTTACTCTAAATCAAATCACTGTCTGGCTGCAGGGATTTGACTGATGACTTATTCATTCTGACATTTGTAATGCAGAAGAAATGAAAAGAGACTGGCAGGACACAGCAGCACAGAGACAGCTCTAAAAGGTTCTTCTATTATAACTCTAAAATAAAAAAGGAGTGAGTGCCAATGTCACTTACCACGCTCCCCTCAGCTTTTGGCTCGCAATATTCCTCGGACAGTTCGGATGCTCTATCAGGACCAATTCAATAGCATCTGAAGGAGCGCAATCCATCAGGCGAAATGTGGACTCAGCAGGGAGAACATCCATTTCTCATGGAGTCACCCTGAGCACCCGGGGTGATTTAGGATCAACCACAGTGCCTGCTGATGCGGTGCATGACCACTGAAGGCATTATTTCAGGACGCATCTTATTCACAAGGTCCGCTGAAAGAATGATTTTATGCATTTATCCAGTGGCAAACAAACACGTCGCCTGAACAGAGATGTGTTCTCTTGATGCCCTTTGAAGAATCTGGCTTCACTCAGGTATTTTATTTTGGCATTATATCTGTTACATATTTGCCCTTGCTGTTGTTTGGATTCTCAGCGAATATTGAATATTTTTGTAGAGTGGCTCTAAAGAAACATCTACTTGTATTTCAAGAGACCAAGAGAAAAAAAATCATTTTGAATCTGCACTTGTGTATTTTACTTGCTTTTTAAAGCTAAGAACATACCAAAATTAAAAATAAATAAATAAAATATCACATTGGTGTTGAGCTAAAGCAGTATGAAAGCAATGAAACATTATAACTGTCCTTTATAATACTTGATAAACCTTACATCAGGTTATCACATGACTATACCAGGGGTGGGCAACTCCAGGTCTCGAGGGCTGGTGTCCTGCAGGTTTTAGATCTCAACCTGGGCCAACACACCTGAATCAAATGATTAGTTCATTACCAGGCGTCTGGAGAACTTCAAGACATGTTGAGGAGGTCATTTAGCCATTTAAATCAGCTGTGTTGGATCAAGGACACATCTAAAACCTGCAGGACACCAGCCCTCAAGGCCTGAAACATTATAACTGTCCATTGGAGTTGCCCACCAATGGACTATACAATGCAGAAAGATTTTTAAATAGCATCATAAATGTGATATAGTGACTCATAAATATCCTTACAATGCATTATAAAAATGACCTCAATGACCATGAAGTACCCTGACCTTTTCATTTCCACAGTGTGTTTGAATAACAGTTACCTTAGTGATCCACTGACTTTGTTTAAATTTTTGGTTTCTGACCAAGTCGCTGCCAAAGGTTCAGCTCTATTTTTTGTTTATAGCTAACGTTTGCATGGTAATACTCTGGAGAGATGACTGCTCCATCGCACACTATGGAAGAGTAACATTCTCCATCACTACAAATAGGACTCATCACCCTACATCCTGAACTTCTGTGACCACTTCAGCCAGAGGGAGGAAGTGTAAATTGATCTACAGACTTTTCCCACAGTCTATAATGATTGAAGAGCTAAAATAACTAGTGGATTTCCTCACAGAGTTTGGTTACGATTTTAAATTACATTTTCGTTACTGGCTTTTCATCAGTACTTTTGTGTCAAAAAGTAAACTACCACTACACATTTTACTCATTTCCGTACATGCTTGTAAAAAACCACACATTCACACACATTTGCAAATCGAAGAAGTTTGTCACAAGAAAGCAAAACTGGCTCCTGTCACTGTGTCTCTTGGTGGAAGTGGCTGCAAAGAGGAACACACGTCTCTCAGTGCGACATCTGAATAACCAGCCCTCGTTTAGCTCCACAATGAAACAGGTGTTCAGATCCTATAGCCCAGTAGGGGTGTGATTTGAGTGGGTGGGAGAAAGTGGGGGGGCTTCATCTGCTGTTTGAAAATATGGGACAGTAAATGTCAGCTGTATAGATAATGGATACAAACTGTGAGCTATTCTCTTAATAATAACACGAGTATTATTGACCAGTATAGTTTTTCTTTGTTTTAAGGATCATGAATGAGCTTTGCTGTTGTAACACTTTTTTTTTTTGGCCCTTTTCCACAGTGAGAGGAGCCGTTTGCATATTCGTCCCATCTGTTTTCGTCTTCCTGTGGTATCTCTCATCTCGGCTGCCTGCCTGCCAACCATTTCTGCCATGAAGTGGGGATGTTTCCGACAGGCTTTGCAATGCATATGGAGAGCCCTCTTCTAACATACAATATATAAGCCAAAAGCTGCCTCTAGCTCTGCTGAACAGCAATATAATGCTCTTTACAGAAAATTATCTGTAAAACAACAGTTTTGTGCCATTACAGATATAGGTCAAAATAAAATGTCAAGCACAAGAGCTTTGTTTTTATTCTTAACACCATGCACTTTGTGGGATTACTCAGTGTTTGATGGCAAAATAGGCGAGTTAAATTGGATTTACTGTATTATTTACTTTTTTCTACTGCCTGATGTACTGAAATACCCAAAATGAAGCAGACCTTCTCTGTTATTAATTATTACAAAAAATTATATCAAATATCGAATTGCACGGTCTATCACTGCCGTCATATAAAAGTATATAAATATAAAAGTCAGTGAGTTCAGATTTTATAGCGTTCTGTAGTGCCATCTAGAGGCCATGGCAGTTAATGTCAGTGGAAATTTGATCCAATTCTCTGACGTGATCAGTGCATGAAACCATGTCTTGTATGTGTATGCTATTGGACTAGAGTACTATAAGTTCTCAACACAACAGGATAACAGCATAGATCCTACTATTAGGAATGTAACGTTCACTCAAAGACTAGGATTTCTATGTTATGATACTTTCTGCTTCTACTCCACAATATTTGTTATGCAAATATTGTAATTAGTACTCATTAAATGTATTTTAACACATTAGCTACTTATTATTTTTCAGATAAATTGCATTATTATGGATTAAGTTACCCATCAGGTAAGTATTGTATATCATCAGTATATATGAACAACTGCAAAATGTATATTATATACACATCAATCAAATAATATTCATGATGGCATCCAATTAAGTAGCATAATGTATATCATTCTGAAAGCGTCATTCAGTGAGTATATTTACTTTAGGTACTTTGATTTTACAATTAGTACATGCACTATATTAGGCTATAATATACAGATTTTTACATAAGTAAAAAAATGTTTAAACAGTTTTTCCTCCACCTTGCAAAATGATAACACATCATGTTTAAAGTCCTGTGCAGCACCAGTTTTAACATAAATTTGTAATAGGACAACTTGAAATGCGCCTGTCTCCAGGCCAACTCAGGTTTGCATCAAATGTTTGTCCAAATTCGCTGCAGGCAACTGCAAGTGACAAATAAAAGGGCTTCATCAAATGTTTGTGGAGTCCAGGTAACGTGATGGAGAACTTCATCAGTAAATAGTAATAGTAAATAGAAATCCTGTAGGAAATA
This sequence comes from Pundamilia nyererei, assembly GCF_000239375.1. Lineage (NCBI taxonomy): Eukaryota > Metazoa > Chordata > Actinopteri > Cichliformes > Cichlidae > Pundamilia > Pundamilia nyererei. Next base: position 609,932 of record NW_005187426.1, read on the forward strand.
TACATTCCTGTGCTAGAAAGCATTCATACTGGGGTTTTAACCTGTTTTAATTTTGTTTGTTTTCTTCTTAGCTGTGCGTATTTAATTTCACAGACTTTTATACTACACACAACCCTTCAGGGATTTGTGTCTCCCCGTAGGATTAACGCAGGTCTTTTGTCTGTGTAAAGCACTATACTATTTATTATAGAAAATAATCAATGTAAATAAAAACCCTTAAATAAATAGGTATGTCCAAATCTGTGATTATTCCTGAAAATGCCAGAAATTTACTCAAAACATGGTGCACCAGTAAACCATCAAATGTAACCAAACTATGGTGCAAATGGCAAATTAAAGGTTGTAGTTAATAAAATTATCGATTGCTGCTTTGCTCGGGTCCTCAGTACTGTGGATGCTTTTATACTGTCACTGCATGTAGAGAGAATGTAGAGAGAATAGAGCCATCAGTAATGCAGTAGTGCTGACACTAGTCCTTGTTTTGCTCGATGTGTATGTGTTTGTGGACCTAATGCCACTAGATGGCAGCAGTTCCTAACAAGCTGTCCGTGGATTCCCTGCTGAACCTGCCTTCAGCTGTTGCTTGTTGCCATTTGTATGCACTCCATACATTTTTCTCTCCTGTCTGTTGTTATCTGTCTCTGTAATGGCACGATGCCCCCACCGAGATCATTAAACTTTAATTTCGTTTTGTCATATCCTGGTCTAGAGATCACAGGAGGCCATAGCTTCTAAGGTAGATTTAGGACTGGGGGGAAGGAAATTATAAACTCATCCCTTTCATCCTTTAGCATATATTTTACTGGATTATATTGCAATGCTATGTTATATAGACATACTGTTTAGAATATCGCCACAGGAAAGTTTACATCATTATTATAATGTGGCATCACTTAAGGGGCTCATATTCAAAACATCCCTGGATTGCCCTGTGGCTCTATCCTAACATTGCACTATTATGTATCTACTGCCTCGTCTATTAAAGGAGATACTGAAATCATTTTATATTTTTTATTTTATTTTAACAAAGTACCAAATATAACTAACAACTTTAAATATTAAGAGACGTCAAAATACAAAATTGCAGAAAAATTGACATTTCTAAACATTAAAGACAAAGCAATAAAGAACCGGAAAAAATTAAAGATATAAAATATGAAGGAATTCAAAATATTTTTCCTATAGTTCCTATCCTAAATGACTAAAATAATAATTATTATTATTTAAAAAGATGCTTAATAATCCAATAATAATCCAAAACACAAAACTGAGAGTCCAGTCTGTCCTGAATAGCTCACATGTGTCAGGCGATTGATTTAATTGCTGTGGTGTAATTGGCAGCAGCTCTCCTCTCCCTAGTGATGGCAGGTTTTACCAAACAAAATTACATCATGGCTCTTATAAAACATATTTAGCAATCTTTTGAGGTGTCAGTGGGAGTTGTGTTGTTATCTTGTTTCCAGCATTTTTCCTAAAACTTTGCTGTTGTGTCAATAAATGAAAGTGGCTTTCTTTCTTCCCATCCTTCAAAAAGAAGGACATCAGGGATATTTCCCAAAATTCCAAATAAGTGCTTGAAGTTGTCTTAAATAAACAGAAACATTAAAGATTCTTTCTCTTAAAGACAAAATCATTTCAAACAGATTATTTAGGTAATGTTCATTTTCAAGAAGCTCAGTACATATTGTGTAAAAGCCTTTTTGTTTGGGGTTTTGTTTTTAGTTCAAGTGAGCAATCTCAAATATTATATGTGTATTTATCATATCATAAAAGAAGAAAACATTTTCTACTTTCTGAAATACTGCATTCATTTTGTTGTTGTCGTGCAGCAAAGTACTCCACGTGAGTAATTGATCTGAATGTTTACATCAGGTGTTCGAGCAGACAAACACAATCCTCGTGGGAAATTGACCATAAGGGAAGCACTGAAGTCATACTGTGTCCCTTTTTTGCCTCGATTCAGGTGTGTGCTAAGACAGGATCTGGATAAACAAAAAAATCAATCTGGTGCTAAGGAGAGACCTTTATCATGTTTATTGTTATTGGTTAATTAGACCTGACAAACAATAACATGAAAACCCTTACTGGAAATAAATCGATTTTCCCTTTTATTCTGCTTCAGGTCACCTCACATCTGGTGATGCACATTCACTTTATTGATAATATCAATAACATTGCCACTAAAGCTGAAAAATGAACATGCCTCTCTTAACCTGTTATTTTTAGTGTACTTACTGCTTATATTCAGTATAACAGTTTAACTGGTTTAAACATGGAAAGTCTAAACTGAAGCCACTGAACAACATCATCAGATAATATGGAAATGATTTCTTTATATGCACCAGCATGACCTCCAAATTCAAGCTGGGTTTTTTTTTCTGAGGTACTAAGATTTCTGCAAGTATGCAAAAAAACACACTGATTCAGCTAAGCTGCACTAAAGAATATTATATGTATATCCCTTCCTACACTTCTGTGATGCATCAGCATCTAAAGCACACTACCAGCCTTTGAATTTGTTTTGTGCATTCACAAGTAAATGCTAAGAAAAACTCACTAAAACTGTTCGGTGATTTCAGCCCACATTTTTAGTGGCTACCAGGATACAGACTGGTCACCAGTTAAGGAAGGTTGCTATATTTGCTATTTTACAAGTGGGTTTTGTACAAATGTTTAGATTCTAGTACAATGTGTCAACTGACCAACCAGAGAGCACGTGATCAACACTGCTTGGAGTGTTTATTGTAACCAAATGACACCCATTGGATTCAAAAGGAGCGATAATGTTGGGTGCATTTAAAATAGAGGTCACATCGTAGTTAACAAGACACCATGAGGGTACAGCATTCCCCAGTTTCTCAGAGCATCTAGTTTTAAAGCAGCAAAATGTTCACCTCAACATGTCAAAAAAATGGTGAACTTAACAAATCAATATGTGACATCACAATGAGTATGTTTAGCTTTTATGCACAGTCGTTTAACCAGGATCACGCAATTTGGTATTAATGGATATTGTCAAGTTTCTTATCTTATCTGTAGACAGAAGAGCTATGGAAAACATTTGTGTCATTTACCACAGTCACATACAATATGTGATTTGGAAAATTCACAAAGTATAAACAACCGTAGGGATGTATGTGTTTAGTGAGTTAACATCATTCATCTGGACCTCTGGTGGCTAAGGGGAAAGCTGGAAGGTTACCTCAGAAGGTGTCCACCAGGAGGTTATCAGCAGGATCATTTAAGTGTCAACCACTTCCAGAGTAGGTTAAGACAAACCTCGTAAAGGCTTGAGTTACTAAACAAGCCACTATTGCTGATGTGCTGAGCAATGTAAAGAAACAGGTCAGATTAAAAGAGAAAAACAACACTTTATCTGGACCTTGTGTTGAGAGGAGGATGAAGTCCAGACAAGTTGTGGCCTTTCTGAGGTAAGATGAGCAGGAACATTAAAGGATAAAAGACACTTCAAGGAAATTCTCAAATTACTAAATAAAGAAGCCGAAGAAGAGCTGAAATAAAGTCATATACTGCTAAAATATTCATAATTAGTTTAATTATTTATATTTACTATAAAGAGAAAAAATACGCAAATGCGTTAAAATGCGGAACTGATGTTAATTATGGGGGATTATGGGAGCTTTCAAAGTACAGTCAACTTCCTGACAGCGTCGGCATATTTGAAAAGATCACTAATGTTTAGCACCTTGAAATGACAAAACTATTTACCAATGATCGCAGCTCTCTGAATCTAGAAAATGTGGGCTGAGTGTCTAGTTTGCTCTTAATGACGCTCAGCTCTGACACAGAAATTGCATTAGGCTGTATGACAAAGTGGTTGAACACCAGCTAGAATGCAGAGTCTTTAATGCATCAAATCTGCCATTAAATGAAACTAACCTTTAAAAAGAAATGAGACTTGAGTCCAAAATGTCATCTTCCCTTTTTGGATAAAAACACATTACATTTGCTGACATATCAAATGAGATTTTGCAGACTGTGATTTCAAAGTGGCTAATAGATAACTGAGGCTCATGTTTCTTTTCAGAGAGATTTCTGAGGGTCCATCTATTAAAGACTGAAAGTATTAAAGCGTCAGGCTCCGTGACATGGAATGTGGTTACCTTTTAGTTTGTTTTGGACAAAAATGCATGAGACTGAAGTAAATTTCAAACACCAGCTCATTGACATTTGTTCACATAAATTAAAACTGAAGCAAAATTCCAACACCAGATATTTACATATTGTAACTGTTCTTTTTTTTTGTATATTTGTCACACATGTTTCAGTTCAAATAATTTTTAATATCTAATATAACCTAAGTAAATAGAAAATGCAGTTTTTAAATGATGATTTCATTTATTAAGGGAAAAAGCTATCCAAACCTGCCTCTATTAGTCTGGAAAGTGTTATAAAGCCATTTCTAAGACTTCTGGACTCCAACAAGTAATAGTGAGAAGTATTATACATAAATGAGATCATTTGTAACATAGGTGTATCTTGTTAGGACTGGCAGGAATAACAAAATTACCCCAAGAATGCACTGACAACTCATCCACAAGGAGAAAGAAACCCAGGACAACAGCTAAAAAGCTCACTTAAGATCAGCAATCATGGTTAAACAATGAGAAATGGACTGGGCAAAAATGGCATCCATGCGGGATTTCCAAGGAGAAACTGACTGCTGACCAAAAAGAAAGGAAAGGCTCATCTCACATATGTGCTGCTGGTAGTGTGATGGTCTGGGGTTGCTATGCTGTGAACAAGTATAAGTTTTCTTTTCCATGCAGGTTGTATGGCCAGGCTGGTTTGTCTGTGGAGGCCTCAAGTTGTCTCAAGAACCTGGCTGATTGTTGTGTAATATGGGAGCTGATATAAGCTCAGTGCAGCCTTCTGTGAAGGATAATCTTCATAATAGGATGATCTCTCATCAAGTATTTCCATAGTCAATATTTCTTAACTTTATACTTATGCACTTTTATATTAGTTGTAACTCCTGAAATATTATTTCCACCGTAGGAAAACTAACATCTGTCTTCATTTTTTGTTTGGTAAAGAATGGCAACTTAAGACATCAAGTGAAACTTCCACCGGCTCTTGGATCTTTTCTTGAGATATTTAAATCTTCAGTGGGGGTTGTCGGCAGGAGAAGCACAAAGAGCTTTTCTTAAGTCAAAATATGAGCAAGCCTTTTCATTTTCTCATGTTCTGCTAATGCAGCAAGTTGGCTGAGCAAAACAGTGTGATATCCAACAACCTTTGAGAATATATGCTGTTTTAAAAGGGGCATGGTCAGCAACCTCATGTCCTCCTTCTGTGTTATACTGATAATTGCAACAACAAAAAAACAGATCTTCAGGGCAGAAGAATAAACCCCATAAATAAATAATCACTTTATATGCCTCCCTGAATATACTGCAAGATTTGCAGTTACTGCTTCTGTCTGACAATCTCATTGATCATGCTTCTGTTTGGTAAGCAAATACAAAGGCTTAACACTAGCTGTCAGATTCTTCATTAAAGAGACAACAAATGTGAATAAATCAACAGTTTTAACAGAACTTCAACTGATGTAAAGAGAATAAAGTCATATTTCTGTGCTCGATTACATAAAATGATATTCAAGCAATGCATCCAGCTGTGTTGTTATATCAATGAGTCCGCTTTTGAACAGGATTCTTGTTAATCTAGAATGTAAATATGTAATTGGTTTAAGCTCATGTAATCTTGTGAAAATATAGTGAATGCAAAACACATGATAATTACATTTTAATGATTCACTTTAAGCTTTAAGCCATGTGTTATTGAAAGTAAACAGAAGGTCTCTTCATGGACAATCTTCACCTTATCTTTTCAACCTTCTTTGATGCCCGCAGGATTCAGAATCAATCAAACTTTCATGAACCTGGCAGCATTTCTCCTCCCTCATTCCTTGTATTCCTCCCCCTACCTTGTGCTTGTGTGTATGTATGAGTGTGCTTGCACATGTGTGTCATGGCCAGGTGCTCTGTTCCCAGTCCCAGTGCCAATCAACCTGTCACCTGATGTCCATTCACTCTTCAAACCTAGTTGGATATCTTCCCTGGCTTCTCCACTCCTCATCGGTTGCCTCTGATCTCCTTCGTGTCTTTTACAACTAAGCTCAGGGAGCATCTCTCAGCCCCGATTGGCACCAGCCTGCCCTGCTCTTTAATGCTGTGTAGCCATTCCCACCAAACTAGCCAGACAGTCGTGCTCCCTATCCTTTAATTCAGGCAAGAGTCCTGAATGTACTCATTTGTCCCTGTCTTATTCAGTATTACCTGAATTTATGTGTTGCTGTGACAACCAGGAAAGCAGATTTATATGAAGGTAAATCTTTTTTAAAGCTAGACCCCCTAAGGGTCGCCATGGCAGAGCATCAGCTTCCATCTCATTTGTCTTTCATTTCTCTTTTTCAGAGCATACATCCACCTCTCCAGGCTCTCTTCCACCTGCTCACTACTCTCAGTGCAGATCACAATGTCATCTGCTAACATTATAGTCCACAGAGAGTCCAGACCTCATCTGTCAGCCTGTCCATCACCACTGAGAACAAGGAAGGGCTCAGATCTAATTCTTGGTGTAATGTCCCCCCCACCTTGAACCTTTCTGTCAATCCTTCGACACACTTAACCTGTCACGGCCCGTGGCTCGGCATCCAGGGAGCCGTGGGAGGCTGCGGTGGCCACACCCTCGGGCTGGGCCGCCTCCAAACCACCTGCGTCTCATCTGAGGCAATCACCGGAGGACTACTTCAGCCAGCTCTGACGGCTTCTCCTCGCCAGTCCGTAAGTCTCCTCCCAGTGTGACCAGCATTTGGCGTGGAAGCCTGCCTGCCTGCCTGCCTGCCTGCCTGCCTCCCTCCCTCCCTCCCTCCCTAGGATTCCCTTCACGGGCACCTCTCCCCTCCAAGCTCCACGGTCCTGCTCTACCTGTAAGCCTCGGCAACTTATGAAGTCAAGCTGTTCATTTCTTGACAACCTGCCTACTGTTAACTGTGTCTCCCCTTTCTGTTGCAGTTTCCCCACGGTCCCGATTACGGCGCTCCTGGGCTCCACGCTCCTCGTTTCCCCCCATGGCATGAGCCACGTTTCCTTAGCTTTGTTAAAAGATTCCTCAGTTAAATAAAACTTGAGCTGTTCTGAGCTGCGGTGTGCTGAGTCTGCTTTTGGGGTCCTGTTACTTGAACACTCCGTGTTCTGTGACATAACCATTATGTGACTATCCTCATATGTTCTGCATCATGTTCAACCTGTGTGTGTGTGTGTGTGTGTGTGTGTGTGTGTGTGTGTGTGAGATTGGATGTTTTGTGAAATATGAGAACTTGAAAAATATGTGTGT
>NW_005187426.1:617313-638850 GCF_000239375.1 Pundamilia nyererei
TAAATAAAACTTGAGCTGTTCTGAGCTGCGGTGTGCTGAGTCTGCTTTTGGGGTCCTGTTACTTGAACACTCCGTGTTCTGTGACATAACCATTAAATGATTTAAATACAACGTCAGATCAACAACAAGACATATGTGTGTGTGTGTGTGTGTGTGTGTGTGTGTGTGTGTGTGTGTGTGTGTGTGTGTTGTGAAATATGAGAACTTGAAAAATATGTGTGTAGGAAAAGAATAATTTGAATTTTGGAATTTTCACTTGTGTTCTACACACTTCTGCTTTTTAAATTTACAGTCATACAAAAAACAATCACAAATATGTAGAAGGATATCAACACAAATATGATATTTTAAACTTGTAATTCAACATTTGAAAAGGCAGTCAAAATTGCTCTCTCCCTGTTGTCCACTGTCTGCCATGCTGGATTAACAACCACCAGGCACACCAAGCCATTTAAGTATCTTTGTTTAAAAAAATAAACTCTTCAACTAGCCATAAATTTAGCTTGGACAGCAGCTAAATTTAGCTACTGTCCACAAACACCATTGAGGCTTACAGCTGCTACAGTAAGCCAGAGAATGTATTCAGGCTGATGTTTCTATCTTACCCAGATGCCATAATGTGAGGAAGGTCATTGAACTGTAAGTTCACAGGAAGAGTGAGATGAGCAGAGCAGCTGGCTGACTTACTGCTTTGAATAACATAAGTTTAGATTAAATCTATATGTGGCATGACGACATAAACAAAGGCAGATCTTGGTAGATTTTAAATATAAAATATTCAAGGACTGCAGCAGCTGTTGAACTACAGGTATGTGCATCTGTTTTCTGAGTGGCACAATGGAGCCTATGTACTGATGTGTTCAGCACGTGATGTGCCCCTCTCTCACTAGATGAAATCTAATAGAGGTGGACAGGCCTGGGAAAGATCAGTGAGCAATGAATGAGTTGGCACTCTCCAGCCTGCAAGATATGAGAGAATAACCTGGTCCAAGTCCAAAACGATGTACTAACTGGTTCCGCCACAACAAGAAAGAGTCCTCAAACACACAGTATCTGTCAGTCATTGCAACATGGTAGAAGACTAACCAGATTAAAATATCAGCACACATATGGGTCACTAGAGCTGTGTGTGCTGCTTTTTCCCCTTTTCATTAAGCCAGTGGCGGTTCAGTCATTTAGTTTGTCCTTGACCAGATTTGCTGACTTGCATGGAAGTAGGGACATGACTTTATGGTATCCAGAGGCTTTAGTGAAACGGGTTGGAAAATTACTACATATGAGATATGGGATATGGTTTGCTTTTAAAGCCATGGAGAGCTTTAAAAGCAAATAAGAGAATTTTAAAATGAATCCTAAAAGAAATGGGCAGCCAGTGAAGTGAAGCTAAAATAGGGGAAATGTGCTCAAACTTTCGAGTGCCAGTTAAAAGACGAGCTTCATTAGTTGTTCCTGTTCAAATGTAGCTGGTCTGAATATTTCAGACCAGCTACTGATCTTACTGGTATTTTCCCACATAGGCAACTCTAGGGTTGGTTTTTCTAGTCCTTTTCTGACAAAGTGAATATAAATTTCACATAATGTAGTTACATACACTTACATTGTATCTATTCATCATGCTTTGCATATTCTAAATTCTCCCTTGCCAGCTGGAGCAGCAGTCTTTGACATGTATACTTAGATTACCTTCACTGGTAGCTTCTGTTCTGCCCACAGGAAGGTATCCAGGTGGTCTCCTTCATCTGCACCAGAACCAATAGACATTTGTTTTTTTTTGTTTTTTAAATTAAGAAGCTTCTCACTAATCTTCTGTGGCACATCATGTTGACTGTCTGAATACATCATCTCATGTTTTTATTCACTGTCCCATACTCATGGCTACAGGCTGCAGACTACAGGAAAGGGTGGGGTAAAGATTGTCCAGTGAAATCTCTTGTGACTCAGTTGTTTTTCTACTTCTATGGTACAGAATAATGTGCACATGACTATGGCTCAGGCAAAGTACATTGATACTTTAAATGCTTTGAATAATATAGGGTTTGGGAGTAATGATATATTAAATTGATATATAATCAAGACACAACCTAATATTAATAAATTGTTGTTGTAGTCTAAATTGTGTTCTTTTTTTCATCACTATCAGAATCAATTAAGTTATAAAAACCTGCTGGAAAGGATTGATTTCATTAAGGTTTGGTCAGCTCACACTCCTTGCTGCTGATGCTCTCAGAGGCCAGTGAGTCCCAGAAGTTAGGCAAAATACTAACGCTTCTATGGTCACCATTGTGTTCCCTGCGATCATAAAGACATGAAAAGAAGAATCAATGAATGGGTGAAAACCCCACTGCCCTTTCTGAAGTGTAACTCAGAAGATTTACTAGGAGCCTAGCTCAGATTTATTGTCTTGCTTTAACGTAATTGTTAGCCAGTCCTACAGTATCACATTTTGTGTGAAGGTTGTGTCATATTCAATTTTTTGAGACACTCATTCTGTTGTGCAGGGGGAAAATAACATGCTGTGATTTGTGGCCCTGTCTATTGCATGGTCAAAATGCTTTGTCTCTACTGTGTTTGGTATTCAGGGCTCATTTAACAGAATATTATGAGACGGGGTTTGAGCTGTTGAAGCCACCTGATGCTACATGAAATAATCTTAGTGATTACACAACATAGAATAATTTGAATAAGTTTATTAATTATATAATTAGCAGAAAAAACTGTATGCTAATCATTAGATCCATTGCATTTTAATTATTGCCTTTATGAAATGGAGGCTTGTTAGGAAAGTCAATCAAATATATTTTTGTCTAATGAAACAAAATGCTAATGTTCAGTAAACATTTTCAGTGACAGATTTCTTTCTAAACTGATTTTTCCTTTTTTTTTTTTTTTTAAATATCTTGACATATTTGATAAGCAGTCATTTTGAAACATTTCTTGGACCCACAGACAAGGAAAAAATTTTTTCCTGCCAATTTCTGACAACTTTAAGTTGAAACAGTTGATCCGTTTCATCAGCTTTTTCGTAGTCCAGCCAATTGAGCCAACTTATTCATGCAAAGGAACCTAACAATCTTCATTAAAAGTGCATGTAATAGTCCTGCATAGAAAACTAGTTTCAGCTGCTCCCTTGTTCACAATGGGTCACCGCAGTGAGTAGCTCCACATGTCTGAGTTTTGCACTGGATCCCCTTTCTGATGCCGCCCAGAATCAACTCTGAATATTTTGCTCATTAGGCAAATGTGAAAACCACTACACAACGATACCATTATACATGATGTCCTAAATATATGATGTGAAAATAATTCTAGCAGAAAAATAAAGAGACAAAACCTAATTGTTTTAAAATAGTCCTATAATAGAACTTTCTGGTAAGTTTCAGGCATCTGATATTAAAAGTCTGTCATAGCTATCATGCATCATGAAAATGTCATGTGACATACATAATGAAATCATCGTATTTCAGACCACGACTGACATTTGGTATGCATCTGTAGCTCTTTCTTTAGTTGTATCTGCACATGAAGGACTCTTCCGATTACTTTTAAGCTCCGACAAACCCTTTACATCAGAACTCAGGAAGCACGCTTCAGTAACCAATCAGCATCTTCTATCATTTATTCAATGTTGTATCCTTTAGCACATCTTGGTGAATGTATAGCTCACATAGCAGGCTCAAAACCAGTTAAACATATCATGTAGCGGTAAACGTGTTTTACTGGGTAATGAAGATATGTAACCTTAAATTAATATAGACAACCTCAAGCATCACACAGGCTACACAGACACATGGACATGATTTGTCTACAAGTGATAGATAGATTGTGTCTTTAGACTTATTCTACACATGCATGTTGTAATTGTAAAAAACAATAAGTTCAGTAAACAAACAGCCCAAACAATGAAATGCCAATGTTGCCCCTCTCCCTGCGACTAAACACTGTCAGACGCTGTTGTCAGTGGATTTTGCCTCAGCCTGTTCAGAGCTGATGTCCTTTTCACCACTGGTCATGCCTCTTTTAGATGGTAAGACAGATCCAGTACATTTCAAGGACTCCATTATTACTGCATTAGTCTCCAAGCTGGACATTACAGCGGCTTTGCGATAGCAGTTTCTCAGCCCCTTCTGGAAGCGTATGGTGAACAGGCCATATATGATGGGGTCCAGGCAGGCATTAAAAAGACCAAAGATGAATAGGATGTGGGTCAGAGAGTGAGAGACTTTTCCCTCCAGGTCATCTGGGAAGAACCAGTACCATAGACCCAACAGGTAGTACGGAGTCCAGCACACAATGAAGCAGATCACAATAACAATGCTCATTTTCAGAGTTCTCATTCTTGCTTTTGGGATGTTGTTCTTTGAGCAGCGGAGATGTGGCTCACTGGAGGACACTATAGGAGAGAAAGGAACACATTTGATGTCAAATAAATACATCGAGCATTTCTTTGAAGAAGTACATTTAGAACACACTTTTATCATTTCATTTATACGTTTCTGCTGTGAATCATGTTCTTTCTTTAACTGCAACAGTTTATACATCAGTCTATCCAGCACAACTAACATCACACAGACTTTGTACTGGGGAGACCAGCCAACGTCTGCTCCACTACATTGGACATTTGCATTCTCACATGCACATTTGTCAAATTTTCAGTGTTTTCTCACATTTACTCTGGTAGTAGAAAGATAATCTTTGCTGGTGGCGGAGATGTTAAGGTGACTGCATGGCAAGTAGGAATGGTCAAGCTAGAAAAGGTGGGAGAGTGTGCTGATGGGTCAAAATGACAAGAATACGATGAAACAAGAAAAACATAACCTGAACAGAAGTTGGTGATACTGAAGTTAAATGTTGCGAGCACCTTTTAGCTTGAACATATTTTTTAGTTCTTGTAGTTTTGCCTGTGTTTGGATCAACTACCATTTACTTGGACACTTACTGTTCTTTTTTGTCATCTGTTTGGAGATCTGAATAAAGATCCTGGTGTAGCAAATAATCATAATAACCAGCGGCAGCAGGAAGAGACAACAGAAGGTAAACATGTTGTAAGCAGTTTCTTGCCAGTGAGTAACGAAGCTTCCCCTGGTGGTGCACTGAGTGAAGTTTGCTGGATAGGTAATGGTCACATTATGGAAAATGAACATCTGTTGGATTAAAAATTCAAAACAAAATTAGAATTTTGCAGGCAGTAGCTGTCATCCAACATATTTTTTTTTATTTGAACGTTGGCTTGAAGATTAAAATATTATCCAAATGATTAGACCAAATGGACCAGTATGCCTTAGTCAGTAAGCATGAAATGACAATTAGTAGTGTACCAGAGATTTTTAGGTTTGGGGAGAGGATTGAAATGTGAATCAGTTTAAAAGTTCAGAAAACCCAAGCAGTGGTTATTATTACTTTAATATTTAAAAATACTGCACAGGGTTAAAGTACTTAACACCCAGTGTTAAGTACTTTAACCCTGTGTAGAAGCTAAACAACGATTTACTTTAAAGACATTACAAGAATGTAAGATTTACCACACAGTCCTCAACCTAAAAGTAGTTTCTCTTATATCAATAAAAGCAAAAAGCTATTCTGAAAATATGGGAAACAGTGTGTAAATTCAACCTACACATCCCTATAAAAACTAGGTATTTTTATTTCAAAGTATTTTATAGCTGCACATTGATCATTAGCTAGTAAGGCGTACTAGTACTTCTCTGCCTAAAAACACAGACGCCTGATACACTTTTAAAGCATTATATGAGTTATCAAGAGCACATTTAAGTGCCTATGCAGAGATGTTTTAAAATGGGTCAGCTTGGAGTGTAAAGTCAGCAACATGTTATTTTATCCACCAGCTTGTAAAGTCTGATAGCAGCAGTTTTCATATCTGGTGGCAAAATAAACAGTTGCTTGCTATAAATGGGAAGACTGCTTTCGTCTACCTCTCTTTGTCACAGTTTCAAAAATTACTTGAGACTTTTACAGGGGTTGAATTTACATTAAGAATACCTAAATGATAATTATTGCCCCTTTGAAGTTGAAGTCTACAGATAATTAATCATTTCATTTTTGAAAATTACTCATTTTTGTTCCAACGCTATCAGTTAAAAATGTGAAATATCCAACTATATCATTCCAGACAACACAATACAATATTTTCATAGCTTACTTTAAGCCCCAAAACCGAAAGATATTGCACTTATATTCATATATGAGAAAGAAAAGCTGTCCATGTTTAAGAACATGTGAGCAGTAAATGTTTGGGAAAATAACTAATCAATAAAGCAAGTAATCCTTTCTTTTCTACAATTAATTATTATTTATGATCAGCACATTTAGGAATTCTTGCACATTTCAAAATGTTTGCAATCCTGTGCAGAATCATCTAGCATGCTTGAAGAGAAGATGGGCTATATTTGTGTTTATCATTACACCACAATGAAAAAGTGTTACAGGCTGCACTCACTACCACGCTGTTTACAGGGTAAAAGCCATACAGCCAGGGTAACAGGTCCTGATCTTTTAGAAATCTGAATGATAGAGCTATTAATCCCCAAGGTTTATGCCCCCCTAAAGCCCACAGCAGAAGTTCATGCATCAGTGTCTAGAAAATACCACATCTGATGTAAATACACCCTGGGACACAGAATGATTAATCATGTATTAATAATGTAAAAACACAATCTCATGTTCTCTTACATTTGTTTGCCCACAGTTTTACAGTATTATAAGACTGAGACACAATATTCATCTTCATCTAAAGCCAGTTATAAAGCTGATCTATAGCCAGCCCACTGCCATAGATTATGGATCATTCAAGGAAGGTTGCACTTGCACAGGAAGTGCATGAGGAATCTGCAGAAGAAAAGGTCAGCACTAAAGTAACTACTATGACTCAGACCTTCTCTGAATTACTTAAAAAATGGTCTGTCAAACTATAATCATGTGTCTTGGCTTCTGGTCTCACCTGTGGGATTGAGAGCAAGGCGCTCATGATCCAAGCCACCATTAGCATGACCCTGTTCCTTTTCCGGACCATAGCGATGCCCAGAGGGTTGAGGATAGCCGACTGTCTGTCCAGACTAATCACCACTGTGACAAAGGCACAGGAGTACATGGCCTGAAGCTTGAGGAACATGAGGAATCTGCAGGCCAGGTCGCCGGCCAGCCATTGAACTGTGATGTTCCACACTGCATCTACAGGCATCACGATGAAGGTAACCAAGAGATCAGCTGCAGTCAAGTTGATTATCAGAACTCTAACATGGGACTTACGCTTGTGCCCATTGGCAGCCCAAAGCACAGCCAAATTGCAAAAAGTGGATATGCCACACAGGATAAAGGTAACAATCACTCTGATCTTCGCTGCAGTGGAAAAAGTAGGCAGCTGCAGAGCACCGTCCACTGATGTCCAGTTACAGTGAGGATCTGGCCATTCACAGCTGGCGTTGAGGTCAAGTCCTGATCTCTGCTGGTACATGACAGCTGCAGGATCACAGCAGGAGGAGCCGTTCATTTTCTGACCCTCACCAAGAACCCAGCATTTTGCTCAGCTACATGTGGAGGCTGCAGTTGCTAAAGTGAGATCAAGCATAAATATAATATACATGAGCTTATGCATGAAGTTGATGCACAAGATTTATCTGCATTGATTTGCATAATAGGACTAAAAAATATTAGTTCTGTGATTAATACAGTCGGTGACAGAGAGGGAGCAGTCTGCTGCATAGAGCACATCTCTCGGATGTGCTCACTGAGGTGGAAAGACGCTGACTTCTTCTAACAACCCATCTTCTCTGAATAGAAGCAGCATCAACAACAACCAGTCAAGATAATTACACCCCAATGGCATCAATTTTATGAGTCAAAAATACTTACTATAATACTAATACTAAGTTTATTATATTTATGAGACAAAGTTTAGCATCTCTCACTCACAAAAAATGCAACTTAGCTGTGGCTTTTATGCGTCTAATAATATGTGTGTCATTTAAAATGTAAATCAACAATTAGAAGTCGTAGTCAGCGTCAAAAACAGCACTGTGCCTGAAAACAAAAACAATTAAAAATACATTTATAAGTACTAAAGTACAATAAAATAAAATTTTAAAAAAAACCTCACATTTTGGTGTTGCAGATCACTGTACTTTCCAGACGGTGACCAAATCGAAGTACACTCGTTTTATGGAAGTCCGAAATTCCGGTGCGGCTCCATGTCCCTGCAGCAGGCACAGTGCAGCGCTGAGCTTCTGAATAATAACTGAAGAATCTCAAATGTTCCCTCACAGTTTTATCTCCGTACCCCTTCTGAGGAGCTCATCTCGGTTTTTATTACTCCCTCCGGTGAGCGCGTCAGCCGCTCTATGGGCGCGGCTACACCAGGGTCCCCGCATCTGATCCAGGGGCGTCAGTTTCAATGAAGCCCGAGCTCCGGCGAAGTTTCTAATTTTATCTCTGGCTGAATTAATTCAATGAGGCACTACAGCCCCTATTAGCATCGCTGTTATCCACAGCATCCCAAACCAGCTCTTGTTAACGACGTGAGATTGTTACTATAACAAGCATAATGTTTTCTTGTTGAGCTGGTGAAGCTTTATTGTTTCATCCCCCTAAAGCTTAATGTTTACTGATTAACTTCCATAAAGCAATTGTCTCTTTTGATGGCCTACACAGGTTTATTTGTTTGTTTCCTTTTGTTTTCTTTTTGTTTTGTTGGGGGGTTTTTTTATGTTCCCTGTCAGGTAAGAAGCCCACAAATCAAATTCAAATTCAAATTCAAATTTTATTTGTCACGTACACAGTCATACACAGTACGATATGTAGTGAAATGCTTGGACAACTTGGACAAATCTATTCTAGTATTACGTAATTAGTCGATTACTAATTACGAAACTGGAAAATACTAAAAAATAAAACTTCAGTGTTGAGCTGAAGGCAAACACCTTACTCATGAGGTTGATTTCAGCATCTTGCTCCTGGATGCAGCAGGCCTACTGTAGCCCAATTTAGACTGTTAAAATACATATAAATTAGCTTTTACCGTTTTCATCAAAGCATTTGTGCTGATGTAAAGCAGGAAAAGGTAGCACAAAACACCCACTCAGCAATGTTTTGTAGCTAAAAAGTTGCTTTAACTTATGTACTAATCAGAGGGTTTTTGTCACCCAAATGACTCAAGAGTTAAATTTAAAAAAAAAAATACCTTAAATAATTTATTATATGGTTTAATCTATTTCCACAAGTAAAGCTAACTCATAACTGGGTTTCATTTTCCTAAATTCCATAATCTACACATGGGTCCAAGCTTTTGTAGAGTTATGGTGGTCAGCTAGAGTTTAGACAGTTGAGTATAATTTTTTGTAGTTTGAGTTATTTTGAACAAGGCACAAAATAATGGTTGAAGAAAACCTGCAAGAAAACACTGGAAATGAGTTTCTCTCATTTTAGGGTCAACAAACTCAGAGTTATTTGCTAAACCTTCTTCCTGGAATAGGCCTCGGTGCACTTACATATAAATAAATCCACAGACTTCTACGCTGCAAGATGCATGTTGTATGCTGTTTGACCAAAAAGCTAGGGCTAAGACTAAACGGAGACTAAAAGAAAACTGAAGATAAGATTCCACATGAATGTTACTAATGCACAATGCCTCCTGTTTGTAAATAACATTTAAATTTATAATAACGGATTATATGGCAGTGGGGAATAAATTTCACTACAGTAGATGTCTATCTGAAAGTGCTGTGATTAGAATTAATTTATCTGAATTTCAGGAGCGGACCCACACCTCCATACATACACATCTACTAGAAATGCTGTCAAAGTTAAAATGAGGATGTGGTCCCAGCTAGTTAACTTAGCTACACTAAAAATGTGTAAATCTTCCACTGCTATTTTTTCAGTGGCATGTGGCAACACTGTGCAGAGCAGTTACTTAAACTCTGCTCCAACAGAGGTCGAATATCTTGTTAATAGTGTGACATCCTCACTGTGCACGACCCTGCATACTTTGGCTCTTCTAAAAAAAGAAGGAAACAAATCAGAAATTCCTGAAAATGCTGACAGTGAGAGAACTGACAGTGAGACCACATTTCTCTCATATAGGCTTCTATTCTTTGGCTCACTATTAAATCAAGAAGGAAATTTAAAATCCTTTTCCTCACTTTCAAGGTCTTGAATAATCAGGCACAATCTTATCTTCAAAACTGCATATTACCATTAAGCATATAGTTCAGACCCTGAACCCTTTCTCAGTAACACTGCATTAGGCTTAGGTTGCTCAGTTTCCCACGGTGCCCTAAATGATTCTTCGTCATTCATCTCTTTTCGCTCTCTATGTGTGAATACACCATTTTGCATTTAATCAAAGTTATCATTAAACTCTGCTCCATTAGTGTGTCTTTTGTCTTTTGTCAGTCCTTTCGTCTCCAAAAGGTCATCATGGCAGATGGCTCCCATTTCCTTGAGGCTGGATTTTCTGGGCATTTCTTCCTGTTAAAAGGGAGTTTTTCCTTCACACTGTCAGCAAATTCTTGCTCACAGTAACCAACAACCAGCGATCGGGTAAACTGACATATTTAGAGTGCAAAAGGTGTTGTGACTATTTCTAGATTGAGAGCAGTAACTGCCTTTAGCCCTGTCATTAGCATTAGAAAGCACCTTCATTTTTACAAAAAAGTTGAGTAAAGTTCTCCTCAGTATCAGCAAAAACATCAATACACATATTTCCCAAAATGCTGATCCATTTTTTAATAGAAATGTCAGCCTGTCGGTGTAGTGTTTCCACTGCAGAGAGATGACAAAAATACTATATAGTATACATTTATTTACTACATAAACCCTCTAGCTAGAAGTCTTTTTTGCCTCACTCATAGCTCGCTTCTTCCTCGCACGACAGTTTCTCAGCACATTAATGTGAGAACAAACACATCCCGCAGTCTTGCAAAATGTATATGTCTTTTCTTTTTTTCTTTATTTTAACCTCCTAGGACCTGGCGTCCACATATGTGGACATCACATTTTGGGTTATTTAGACTAAAATACTCAATTTTGCTCTACATGGGCCTGATATCCACTTACAAGGACATTATACTGCTACTGTTCTATCAAAATTCTAAACCAATATCCTCATATGTGGCTCTTATTTTTCTTAAAAACAAAATAAGGGAAAGAAAAAAAAATCTGGTCATTCTTTGTTTTTACATTCATCGGGCCCCAATATGCCCAAATATCAAAGAGAAATAAAAAAATGCATGCTGTGGAAGAGTTCGGGTCTTAGGAGGTTAATTATAGCTACTCTGAAAAAGGCCTTAATTTCTGCTCTTTTTATGAAGTAATAAAAGCACTCAAGAATACATTCAGTGTCAAATCTTGGGGGGAAGTGCCTTCTTTTCGATACTGCTTGAAGATTTAGCAGCAGAATGGCTTTGCAAAATTGAAAATCTGCAATTTAACCAAAAGCGTTGCATGTAAAAATATCTGACTCCTTTGCATTGAGCAAAAAGTGATGGAAATGATGATGAGACAGAATGAAATTGTGGGAAAGCTGTTTAAGCCTGTTTTCATTTTTTCCACTTTGCGACGATTGTTTTAACAATACGGTAAGGCATCTGGTTTTACCAGAGGAGAGAAAAGCATCTATTTATCCCCTTACGAGTTGCACCTGAGCAGAAAATGTGAGCTATAATAAGATGCACTTCAGTTGTAAAGACCTGTAGAAGCAGATGTTAATTTATATATGAAGACATGAAGTCTGAATTATTTGCTGCAGCTTTACTAAGCGCCAGAAAGGAACATAGTTTTCCTATAAAAAACTTTTATGAAAACACCAGCTGTTCTGCCTTCTACCAGAGAGAAAGTCAAATAAAAGATTCAATTAGAAGCATGTCTGTTCATGCAGGGGAAATCAAATAATTACTGAAAGGCTGGATGATGCATTTTAATTATTGGTGCTGTTTTGAACAAAAAGGCACAGGAAAAGAAAGACTTAATGTCATGATATCCCTGACTTTCTAATAATTTGCAGCGGAGGATTATCCATTTTTCAAAGCAACGGAGAAGCTGATTGGTGCTTGCTGTTGGCTTATGTTGACACACTCTGGGCTACTGTCCAAACAGGCCACAATCTTTTCAGCTCCACAGAAATTAAACTCATTTTCACTTTAATCCACAGTGACCTTTGTGCTTGTCCTGAACTCAAGTATTATCACAAGTTAGATTAAGTCCTTTCTGGAAAGAAGTCATTGAAATCTTGGCTGGTAAAAACGGTTTTGCTTGGTAAAACTTTTCTGTATCTCCATGACTATGTCTGCTGTGACACAGATAGGTGTCATCTGCAGAAATATAGAGAGAAAACTGAGGTCTTACACTGATCGGCTTCATAATTGTGGTCAGAATTAAAGTTTGTCAATGAAGAGTCAGATTCAGCCAGAATATAAAGAATGGGATGAATGGATGACAGGTGAATCCTGGGCATTTAAAAAAAAAAAAAAGAGATCATTCATTGCTTCATTATGAATCCTTCCACTTCAGCAATCCACAACATGTAATTGCACCTGCTGCTTTCACAACCCTGAGACAACTCTCCTTAAACAGGTGTGCATACTCAAAAACTTCACTACTTGAAAAATCAAACTTTCTGCTAAATAAACTTTCAAGCACCATTATCCCACATCCCAAAGGTATTTTATTGGATTCCGATCTCTCAACTGGGGAGGTCACTGAAATCCACTGATGTAAAACATGAAAACTCATTTTTTATGTTTATGAAACTAGCTTGAGAAGATTTTTGCTTTGATGTGGTTCATTTTCATGGTAAGTAGCCACTAGAGGATGCTGAAAACTGTGGCCATAAGGGGACACACATGCAAGAACAATTCTCAAGGAGGATTTGGCTTTAAAATCTTTATAAAATGGCATTTAGGCACCCAAAGCGAAAAGAAAACACTCTCCACAGAATTACATCACGGTTGGCAACCTGGACATAACATAAGACAGGCTGGCTTCATGCATTAAAGCTGTTCACACCAAATATTCACACCAAATACAAAGCCAACCATGTCAGCCTCAGATTTCTGTTCTGAGCTGACAGGAGTGCAATGCGACATCGTTTTCTGCTGTTGTTGCCCATCCCCCCTCAAGGTCAGACGTGTTGTGCTTTCTGATACACTGAGACTTTGTTTTCCTACTTATCACAGCTGTGAAGACCAGTTACCTGACTTATCATAGCTTCTCTGTCAGTGCAAACAAGGCCAGCTGTAGTCTTTTGACCGCTCTCATCAGCAATTTAATTTTTTCTACCCTCAGAATTGCCAAACATAGGATTTTTTTTCCAGTAATCTACTGCTGCTATAAAATAAGATACTAAAATGATACAAAAAATAAACATCGGCATATGAGCATCTTTCCTTCAGTACCATCATTTCCTTTACCTGAAGGTCACCTAAATCAAACGGTTTTATTGAGTGATGTAGTTAACTTGAAGAATAGGCATGAGCCTTGATTAAATGCTGAGTTGGCAGCATACACCATGTAAAAAGATTTTCTTCACACTGCAGAGTAATCACATCGAAGATAAGGCTTGCCAGGAGAAGACAGCCAACTAAGTGAAACTGCAGCTTCACAGCCCATCGTAACGTACACTAATTAGAGACGGTCTTTGGTTCGTAGCTCAGCTGACATTTTACTACTATGTGTTATGAAGCCAGTGATTTACAGTAGCTTTAGATTATTCTTGTATTCATAATGTAATGATGGGGAAACAAGTGTTGCAGTGTTACCTCTGAGACTTCAAGATAATCCACATATTATCCATAAGACAAAACGGATAATCAAATTATTTAACAAATGGCAGGAAATAGCAGAAAAATGTTCTAACCATGCCAGTGCCAGTACAATAATCAGATATAAACTATACCAAATAACAAAAACATAATCTGATTGTGTTTAAGGTGGTATTAGCTGAGGAGGAGCAATCAGACTCAGATAAATGAAGGAAATAGACGGGAAAATGTTATTTATAATCAATGTTTATGTTCAACTGAAAGTATGAGTACATGTATGCAGTATTATACTCCAAACCAATAGGATGACACTCTTGGGTTCCTCAGATGTCAGGTCCCTTTCTTTAAGGTTCTCAAGAGAATAGTGCATAATTTCCATTTCTCCCACAAAAGTATAAAAGAAAGCTGTGCTTGAGCCCCAGAGACCTGGGTCTACAGGGTCTAGGGGAGTAACTTTCAAGTTAATGGTCTCTCAAGACAAGTGGAAGCATGAAAAGACTTAATCAGTGCAAGGGGTGTTTACCATGAAGGTCTTCAAACTGTGGTGGAAACAAACAACCAATGGGCCAAAAGAACCTTAACAAAACTCCTGACAGTAAAAGTTACAGATATGTAAAATGTAAAAATGTGGCTTTGTTGTTTGTGATGCAGGATCTTTGTTCTTTGAAGTGATGGTACTAAAACCAACCAGTTAGCATTTAATGAATAAATTAACAAAATACAGTAGTACCTACAGAATAGCTTCTTTGAACTGAACTGAACTGAACTGAACAAAACAATCAACAAACAAATATTTGATTTCCTATGCTAGCTAAATGTAAAGGATGGTGGGTATAGCAGCAGAAGAGGAGCCAAGGGCCGAACACTACAAACTACAGACTGATTATCCTTTTGTTCACCCAACATAACCATTTGTAAAGTCCAATACAAAGCTAACAACATTCTCATTAAAACTCAAGTAGCACCAATTAATTTCGTTAACCAGTTAATCAAGTTAGAAGCACAAGGTGGAGCCTATCCTTCGTCCTCCAGTGTACTTAATGCTCTCAGCCTGGCCACCTCTATAAAATTGTCTTGGTCTGTCACTGCACACTGAGTAAACTCTCCTTTTATAGTCCTGCTCTTCAATTTTATTATAGAAGTATTTTAATGCTTTGGTAATATTAATTTAAGAAGCTGTCGTGCTAACTAATCACTCTTGAATTCAAAATTTACCAACAGAAATAAAAATTCCAGATAAAAAAAATGAATAAAATATATAAGATTTTGTACGATTGTCTACTTTTCCCCTATTAAATATCAGACCATTTCTGCAGGGCTGTTTTACCAAACCCCAGGTCAACCCCTGCAGGATATGTATGTTTCAGTAAGAAGTCTTAAGCAGAACAGAATAATAGCATGAGTGGCTTTCAGAGATGTTGTCCTGCATTACAACATAACCCAGATGCAATGTAAATTTGCATCTATTTTATGCCTCCTCACTCTGTGACCTTATTTAAATATCCTCCTTATCTTTATTCAGTAATTTTATTTCAGCCGTGTTTCTGATTATTTAACAAACTGCAGTTTAAGCTGTTCTATTTAACCTAATTTAAATGACATGCTTCAACTAGCCCACCTTCATAGCTCACATATGCTGTCCATATCATATTATCTCCAAGCCAGGGAGAAAGCTTTATGCCATCCATTCCAATTACCACTCAGATGTACAATGACAGAAAATAATTAACATGTCCGTTTGAACATAAGCTGTGGTCTACAGACCTCAGTGGACATTATGTAAAAAATCCTCAGGAATATGGAATATTGTCTGTAGTGTGGCTTTTTTCTGCTGGCAGCAGCAGGTCCAGAAAGTTGTGTTTCAATCAAGCTGAGCAAGAATCATGTGAGGTTGGCAAAGTCAAAATTAATCTATGAAGATGATGGCAAGAAGTGCACTCTGCTGCCACATTTGAGGGGGGGTAGAGTGATTGTGAACATCACAGTGTTTGCAATCTGGACATTTGTAACACTTAAAGCAAAGAGGGGAAACATATAAAAACCACTATCTGCTGGTTCATCTCGTCTGAACAATCATTCATGTGATCTACATTTAAACCTGGCAGGTGTATTGCTGCGGCCTGAGTGAGTGCAGTGAATGAGGAGTGGTTCCATTTTCTCCTCCCTGTTGCTAGGCAATCGGTGGCAGAGCCAGTCACATGTTGATGCCATGTGGTGCCGTCACAGCCCTGGTTTTATTTTATTAAGTTAGCATTACCTTTTTCTTTTATTGTTGTAGAAAATAATCTCCAAATGTTTATGTTCAGCAAGATATTGTTGCTAAAAGTAAATCGTTAACTTCAGGCTATAAATAAACGACATCACAAATCTCATTTAACTACTTGTTACTAAATTAATATAATCTCCGGTTCACTTAAAAGCATTCAGGAGTGGGCTATTTAATAATAAGAGATATTTTATCCCATATTTGGGGAGTTCTTTTGTTACAGCAGCTGAAGTAGTAATATAAATAGTTTCTACATGTGGTATGAAAGAGAGAGCAGTAAAGTAGAATCAGGCTGTTACTGATCTTTGAAGTGACTGTAATATCGCTAAAGTAAACTGAACTTGCTGCTGCTGAGTGATAGAAACTCTCCATTATTTTGCTGCACATGTAAAAACAAAAATCTCAACTTACTTAAGAAATGTTTGTTGCTCATCCCATTTATGTGTACAGCCTCTGTAGACTGTCAATGTGAACACCCAGGTACTTCTACCCCTCCGCCACATTAATATAGTGTATTGTCCCATGACAGATACAGGCTGTGTAGCTGTCCTCTTCCTTCTGAAGTTGATCACCTGTAACAGGGTGATATTTAGCAGCTGGATTTACAGTGAAGAAGACTAAGACAGTACAGTGGAAGCAAGAGGCATTTATTTCAACATATAGCTCTAAGGCCATGACAATCACTGGCATGTCAAGCCTTCTCACAGCACAAACAATCACTCTCCTGTCTAATGACAATTAGCTGCCTTAAATACTCTCATCTGTTAAGGACTAAACCATTATTTTACTGTCAGTTGGGTTTTTCAAATTTTAACTTTCCACCAACATTTTACCATTTTCACATGATTAAATATTTTACCCTTACAGCTCAATAATCATTATAAAAATGCCCCAAACCCCATGCACAACAATTCCCCACACTCCCTTAACAACTGGCCTCTCCTGGAACCTTTAAATGGTGTCTGGACCTCTGTGAAGTAGTCAGATTCAAACGTCAAGGAAGGTGGTAGGGAAGCAGACTCTGCAGACATTTTGGGTTTTCAGAGGTGAGCAATTTATTTACAGTGGACCCCATCCTGCACGAAACTTAACAACCCCCCCCAAAGTAACGTAATTAACAAAACTCAGCCGTACATTGCGTTGGTAACACAGCTCACCTCTCCTCTCTCATCAGAGTCTGGCAGAGACTGACTATATATAGGGCCATCAATCTCCCTTCAATTATTCCAGCCAGTACCACTCATTTGAGCTGAGAGATCTAAAACTCTACATAGTTGACTAAAAATGACAAAAACCTTCTCACACTTCTAATTAGCACATTTACACAACTAAATGGCTGTATTGACGACAAAAAAAAAAAAAGATTCAACAAATCCCTTCGGACCTGGAAACAAACAAAAGGAAGCATTTCGATGGTAAAAGAAACCCCTCCTCTCGGTTCAACCTGCTGATGTCATGTGTGATGTCATCAGCACTTTAAAATTAGGAAATGCTAGGTGGGCCTTTCCCCACACCTGACCTACATGAAGACTGAAAAGAAAGAACAAAGTAAGCATGAACAAATGACTTAATCTGTAACATATTAAAATATAAAGAAACATGTAACTGAGTATTTGCCTTAATTTGCAGAATGTTTGATTTGCCGGCAACAGAATGCTTACATAAACAAACCCGGGATAGTTAGTGCAGCAATGTTACTTTGACAAATGGAAAATCGTAGCAAATAAATACAGAGACAGAATAATGTGCAAAAGAAAAGGTCAACACATCTGGGACAAATGGAGAGCATTACAACTGCTCATCCACTTTGTCACGACCCCCCTGGGAAACATTTCCCCAAGCACCCTGGAGAGGATGCTGAAAAAAACAGGCGAGTTATCATATCTTAACAGACAACACAGAAATAGCTGAGCTGGATGTTTCATGTGTTGAGCTGAGTCACAGGATTTGGAGCACTGACTCACTTCGTCATCGTGTTGTTTGGTCATAAAACGCACAAGAAGTTCAAGTCAACTTTGATATGACACAGGGATGGTCTAGGTTCAGTAAAGAGGGCAGGGGAGAGTAAAAAACTGTGGCACAAGCATATAATGTTGTTGTCAGTTAAGTTCAGCTAGAATTGTTTTCATCAATTTTTTAAACTATAAAAATATCCGATAGCAAGAAAAGAAGCAAGTTAATAAAAATGTTAACTTCTCTCATCAGAAAATCTTGATCTTTTTAAAATTACTTTTACTTTTCATTTTTACTTTTACAATTTCATTCTTTAGTTAAAAGTCCACAAAGACCTGTTCAATCAGCTTTGCTTATTCCACCTCTTGCCACACGTCACCTTTAAAAAAAATCCTGAAAATGCCTCTGGCTAATGCATCTAGCAGGTTCTCTAGTCTTTGCTGAGTGCTTTGCAAATTGCTACAGAACTCAGTCACTGGTTTTTAGCTCTACCCAACCTCCTCAACCAAGGTTATTTTTGTCTGGGGTCCTTTTCTCTTTATTTGGGATGGTGCATGTTAATGAACATACATGTAAAAAAAAAAGAAGAAATTACATGAATGTAAACATACCAGATTATAGCCAAAGGCTAATTTCCACCTGTTGTCCAAAAAACATATTAAAAATGGACATAATAATTCATTAAAAAAAGTTTTTTTTAAATTCAGAAAAAAGTCTGGCTGCTCGGTTTAGACTTTAGAGAGACAGCCAGCTCTCAGAAGAGAATAATTGGTTTCAAATCTTGGCTTTCTTACTCCCCAGGTTTGGACTCTCCACCTTATTAACTCTTCAATTAAAGTTTTCTCTGCTGTGTTTGTAGCTTGCACTTGAATCTCTCACTCTGAGTATTCCCAAGAGCACAACAGCCTCAGATGGCAAAGTAGCTGCTAGGAAGGACGGCACTGGAGGTCGGACTGTGTGTGGAGCGAGGGATCGGCACAGCACAGTGAGGTTGTAAACAAACAGCCATGAAGCTGAGCAGAGAGAAAGAAAATAGGTGATGAAATTAAAGGAAGATAAACACTGGAAAACATCAAAAGCTAAATTACTAGGAGAAAAAAAAGTTTTAGTCAGTCTAGCAAACAACAATCTACCAGAGAACAGTTGAGGAGCAGGAGTACGTGCACTGCATAGCGATGAGCTGAGAGGCAGGTGAGCAGGATGAGGAGATAATGAGCTAACTGCAAGCAACTGTGCAGGATGAGTGGAGCCGAGAGCCAGAATAACAGAGACCCCACCCAAATCACTGCATAAATGCACAAACAGGTGGCTACTGAAAAAGCAGGGAAACAATATGGAGGTCTTCTTGTGGTTAGAAAACCTCCATAAAGCCTTGAAACAAAGCTTTGGAGGTGATTTTTTTAAACTTATGTTTGATCAGTGTCTTACTGCATGATTGCTACTTGGGGCTTCCAAGACGTTCTTTGATTTTACGGTTTGGTTTTTATCCTGACATGCAGTCAGGAAATTTTAGCACCTTTACATCTGCATCCTAATTTGAGTCAGTCTCTGGTTAAGATGGTTCCTATAATGCAATATTAATTTCAGAATAAGAACAAAATTGCTTTGAATTCGTTTTTGTGGAATTTCTGAAATTATACAACTTCAGCAGAAAGTTGATTCATATAGATGCAATAAAGAAGGATGGACCACTCGTGGCATTGAACCAATCACTTAGTTTCAGGCTTAGAGCATTCTGCCGGGTAACCACAACACTGTGCAGAGGATGTGAGATGTTGTCCATAAAGGAGATTTATTTATTTATTTATTTTTTACATCTCCTACATCTCCAATTTAGATTACTTAGCCGCAGAACTTATCGTTCCTTTTAATTTAAGTTTGACATGCCTGTCAGAGAAGATGATTCTTTGAGTTTAAGATGTCCTGTATTGTAAACAGTATTGTCCTTGTAACTGACATTTTTATAAACATTCTAAATGTTTTTATACTTACAATCACAGTGTAGATTCTGACCATTTTCAATAACAAATTCTTCATATAATGTTAAAAACACAAGATGTGCAGAGGAAGCTCTGAGGCTCTGACTCTTGAAGAATAGCTATTCACTGTAATGTGCCTGAAATTACATTGACAAAAAAATGTTTAGTTTTGCATATTTAAGCAAACCAGGGAGGCACATTTATGTAAATGAAGATCTTGAAATGATATGTAAAAATTAGGATATATTCAAGAGTATTAGATTTCTTTAAAGCACAGTAGGAGGTTGAATGTCCAATTAATTTAGTACTAGAACACCCTCTAGTGGCACACAAGCTCAAACAGGGCCTTCCTTGAACCTAAAGCACACCTACATTATACATGGCTAGTGTTGACTCCCCCTACTGATGGATTCCAAATTCCACACTATGAAAGTCAAAGAGGAAAATAAAAAGAAGTGCGCAGACAGTTCCCCCCCCCCCCATAAACACTACTGGATTAAGATTATGGATTATGATATGAGAGATTAAATTGTACAACCACAGGTAGGATCCACATTTTCCTTCTCCACAGCTTTTTCCTGCTTTGTTGGGAAATGCAATTTACAAAAACATAAATATTTACTTCTATAGTTTGCAACAAAACCTTTTTCTTACTCTTCTTCTTGTTGGTCGCTTTGTCATAACAAATCATCACCTTCCATCTCAACATCATGTTTTAGGACGTACTCACCCTAGTTCACATACATATGATTTAAAGGTAAATAATGAAGAAACCCAGAAACCATACAAAATATATATTTTTCTCTTGATATTAACTTTTTACGAGATAAATCTTAGAATATGGTATTGATTGGAAAAATTGCGCGAAGGTTCATGGAGTTTTAAAATAAGTAAAGGAGGCCATATTCAAATAAATAAGGAAAGGTTCATTTTGTGACTTATCTATTAGCCCTCAGTTTTAGGATAACACTACCTTTTCCCAAGAAAAACTCCAAGCGTGAAAAGGTTGTTTGTAGGTGATGACCTCCAGGTTATCACTCTCTTCAGATCTCTTCCAACTGGTTAAATAAAATGAAGAATATAAAGGTGTCACAGGGGGAATCTAACCCATCATAGATTCAACAGCCGTCGATATCTGACAATTTGTGAAGAATACAATCTAATGAAACCATGTGGTTAAAAAAAAATAACAAATAGAAACAGAACATAAAAAATATGGCTGGACAACAGAGGGTGCAAGAGGCCCACCATTCCTCAACCACACTACGGCATTAATAATAGTAATATAAATTAAAAACAAAATTACAAAAAATGCTTCCACCAATCATTATTTAGTAACAGCAGCCTTAGTCCCCTTAAGACGTCATTTAAATTTTCTCAAGAAAACAATTGCTACATGAAAAAACATCAATTTTTTAAACTTTGATAAGTATGGATAAAATACCCAGATTATCTTGTTGCTCCTTGGTGAAATCGTGAGTGTGACTGACCTAAATGTAAATTGGTTATGAAAAATTACTCATTACTTCACCTTTAGAAAGAAAAATAATCAGAAATCCGTATCAAATGT
>NW_005187426.1:639231-684469 GCF_000239375.1 Pundamilia nyererei
GGGGGAAAAACATAACAGAGAAGAGAGGGTGAATATAAACTGTAAGTACTGAGTGGATAAAAGTTCAACTTCAGATTCAGACATGTGCAACAAAGACAGGCTGAATACAAGATAATTCAATTTCATATTAGTACAAATATTAAATATTAGCTATTAAAGGTTTACAGAAACCGGCTATCAACATGTCATTAAATTAAAAGTAATTAAAGTAACCCTGTGCGGAAGATGTAGCTACTTTAGGAATTATTATGTGGAAAAAATATTGATTTACTACATAAATAACTATGATTAAAGTATCATAACCCTGAACAAATATGTCACATCTTACCATCATCAGGCTTTTTAACAAAAGTGACTCCTTGCTCCTCAAACAATTTGCAGGCTGCATAGACATCAGGAACTGCAATTCCGATGTGTCCTGTCAAGAGTAACGGAGACGGTGCTCAGACAGACACACAAGTATCCACAAAAAGCAGCAGACACAACACAAACATACATTATCAACTCAACACAACAAGAAAGCAGTTTTACCAAAGCCACGTGGATCCGAGTTTCCATTGTGATAAGTCTGACTGTCATCGGACTCAGAACCCCAGTTACTGGAAGAACAGATTCAAGTAAATATTCCAACTGGAGCTTGGTTTGCTTTTTGATTGCTTACAACACTAACTTTAGATTTTTGACTACATTTTAACAACAGAGGATCATTTTTTACTGGATGAGGGAGATAACAGTTGAAGAAGATGCACACAATGCAATAAAATGAATTTGTTCCTGGTAGTATCTAACATCCACCCTTACTGTGTCAGCTCGAGGGTGGCTCTTCTTGAGAAAGTCCAGGCCGTTTTTTCCTTCACATCTGCAGGGATCTCCTTCTTGTCCTCATAGCCCAAGAAGAAGAGAGAGAAACGCATCGAGGGAAAGTCAAACTTTTGCAGGAGCCTGCAAAATATCAATCGCAGAGAAAACATTTTACATAGTCAGGAAACGTCCACACAAACTTTGAAAACACATTTAACGATTTTATGTCTCTCTTTGTAGTGACAAATAAAAAGATGTAAACAAATATAACTTGGTTCAAGAGCTGAGTAAACCGAAGCCCGCACAGATACTCACGTCATTCCGAGGATTCTGGTGTAGAAATCTATGGATTTATTTGGATCTTTAACCCTCAGCATCGTCTGCTGCATCATGAAATCCTAACACAAAAACATAATAATAGATTAAGGACAAGTCTTCGAGGTAAGTAACAGTATAACTGAATTACAAATATGACAGGGATGAAAATTAATGTTTCCTTAAACTGCAGAGGAATTCAGATTCATTCAACAAAAAAACAAACACAAATTGTCACGTTACATTTAGTTGCTCAAGAGTGGCGGGACTTCAGTGAGCAGAGTACAAGACAATCATTTTATATTTCTTTATGATGTTAAGCACTGTACATTTCACTTGTGTGAGACAGTCAGCCTCACCTCTGGCTCCGTTTAGCAACGTGACTGAGAAAAATTTGTATCCTGGCACTAAGCGGCGAAAAACACCTTCAGTCGAACTGTACCTCTGTGTTACTGAGCGCACAAACACAGGCGGTCAGCATCATAGGGCTGAACGTGCCAGATTTGCCTGTGTTCAGTTAGATTTAGACAGTGACAGTAGTCGATCGTGGCTCAAGAGTTGGGTGTTCGTCTTGTAATCGGAAGGTTGCCGGTTCGAGCCCCGGCTAGGACAGTCTCGGTCGTTGTGTCCTTGGGCAAGACACTTCACCTACTGGTGAGGGGCCGATGGTGCGATATGGCAGCCTCGTCTCTGTCAGTCAAACAAACTGCCACTATGTGTTACACATTTTCAGTTCCAAATGGGACATCAGGCTGCAGGTGTTTAACATATGGATATGCAGTGGTTCAAACAATCATGTGCCACCTGATTAGTGAAATTATCAGAGTTAATATAAGAAAAGAAAAATGTGGTAAAGTGGGCGTCTGGTTTTTACCCTCCGTATTTCTGTGTTTGAAGTGTATGAAAACCAAACTTTGCTCTTTGACTGCATTTCACAGTTAAGTCCTATCTCTGTGCGTTGTCCTTCCTGTGCCCTTCCTCCTTCTGTGTTAATGTTTCATATCTATAGAAACTCTACAAACACCGCAGCTGCAATATATTTCCCCAGATAGCATCACAGCTGCATTCATATTTCCGACTAGTAGTTCATCACTCATACAGCACACATTAAACCAACAAAGCAAAAGTGGAAAGCCCCTGAAAAATGAAAGTGCCTTTTATTTCTCAGGTCAAACCTCATATTTTACACGTGGGAGCAAACCCTAAACTTCAATTTCAAAGCATGTGAGTGCCAGCCAGAGCAAAAAAGTCAGAAACAGCTAAAGAAAAATAGAGGGAACCACTTAGTTCCGCTACACAATTAGGTTTGTTTCTGTTTGTAGGTGTATTTACTGGCACTTGAAGCCATACAAACAGGAAGGTAAGTGGGCTGCAGCACGTTAACGTAGTGACTTCAAAAACAGACTGAGTGGAGCAAACAGCATCTATCCAGTGAATAACATGAACAGTAAGTTACTAAGAACTCAATAAATGAAATGCAGGGCAATGTGGGATGCATTGCTACTGCTGAAAGGCACATTTTTATAAATCTTAAAGCATCTTAAAGAATAAACATACGAATGATGACCCTCACAAAGGTCTGGGAATGAAACCTGTGAAGGATGAATAAGCTGTGTTCAACTGAATGCATTTTTTGCTACTTCTTATATGCATAGATTCAACATAAAGTTCATTTGACGGCCTTTGGACTCAATCAAGACTATTGTCATTATGTTAATAATAAGCCCTTAACTATCAAGAGCTTATCATTAACTATTTATATATTATTTCCTATGCTGTTCTGTCTGTTAACCATCTTTACGCTTCTCTAAGTCTGTAACTTTTCTCTGGTTTCCAGGTGCCGATTAAACTTGCATGGCACCATGCTGGCATTATTTCACTCTTGCCAACCAAAGATGCACTGTGGCTGAAGGCTGCTGAAATCTCTAGCCTGGCTGAAACCTTAATACAGGTAACTTAGTTTGCAGTTTCTCCTAACAGTTTTTCTTTAAGAGGTTTTCTCTTCATGAGAAAGCAAACAGGGTTTTTTTTTCCTCACTACAAATCAGAGCCTTTTACGTGTACTTACATTGTAAACTTCATTCACTGCTTTTTGTACAGCTATAGTAATAATATGTGGTTGACATAAAACCCCAAGCCACACCTCAAACCACTCCTCAATTCCACCTCACACCTACTCCTTATAAATGCACGCTGTTTGGGAACCACAGGCTCAACAGTGGAGCTCTTTTTAAGACTCAAATGTGTGTCATTTCTGTGATTTACAACCAAAATCAAAACGTGGAACTACGAAACATGAGTGGGACGCCTGGTGAGCCTACTTGTTGGACAACTTCCATATCTTGCGACACATGCTGACCACGTTAGGTATTTCCATTCCTGCCGACCTTTCGCAACAGGATGCGGAGTATATTCTGGTCTCACCGCACCTAAATGGCAGCTTTTCTAAAAAGTACAGGCGGCTCTCCCATTACGCACAGACTTGTTTTACGCACGCCTTGGATGACGAGTTTTATGTTCATACGGCAGCAGCCACTGGAAGGTTCACCTAGAAAGGTGAACTCACATCCGCCTGCCATGAAACCACATGGGGTTTTGGTTTCTTTCTTTCTCTTTTTTTTTGGTACATCATTAACTAAAGCAATTTAAACCGTGTGGAAGAGAAACGAATCCCCCCTAAACGAGAGCAAAACCACCGCGAATTTTGTGGAGGAATGTGTCCGATAATGGACGTAGCATTAAAAGCGGGTTAACCTGTTTGGGAGCTGCTATCCTGTTGGGTTTGAATTATTGCCAATATGTAAATTTAGATCACCTCCATGAGGGGCTACGATGGTCTTACCTTAGTGATCGGGTCTCCATCTTTACACACTGCTGCCACAGCCTCGTCTGACAAACCTTTATTGCTCATTTTTGCTACAAGAAGCTGGAGTGCAGTTCGGCAGAGACTGACTGGCAGGGAAAGGGACTAAGCAGAGGGAGTTCCAGAAAGATATACTTCCGGCACAAGATTTCAACATAAAAGGCACAGTAAAATGCAGAGGATCGCTCGTTTCCTGCTCCACAGTCTTTTTCTTAAAGCTTTGCAGGATTCACAGCTCAAAATATACTTTACTCATCTTTAAACCGTGACTCGGTGCTTCTTAGTGGTTTTTCCGACTGGCTTCCACTGACAAAAAGAAGATGTGAATAGAAAGTGGGTGGGACCAGAAGTGTGTTTCTAAGATGGCCATATTAAAGATACTTGTAGATATTTGACTGACTGACTGAAACCCAGCACCAGGAGTGCTTCCAGGAATTTTTAAATGTGGTCCCGATTAAAAACAGAATATTTACCCATACCTAAAACCGTGAGTGGGATTTTCAGGCTGTTGTTTTTGTTCATAAAGATGTGTTTATGATTTTAAACTTTAGAGACATTTCACATCATCATCCACCACTTTAATGGTGTATATGCTAGAAATTAAGGAAAAGCCAAGTAATTTCTGCCAAAATTACACAAAGACAAGAGTGGCAACCATTTTCCCTTTCGTTTTGCTTCAGTGATTTATTCTCTCTGCTTTTTTGCAGGAAAAATATCTCTGCAAACTCAAAGGATTTCTTAATTATTAAGTAACACAGAATGTGCAAGAAAAGCAAGCTCACACTATGAAGTACAATTACTCGAATAACTGTAAGTGAACATATAACACTTTTATTCTGAAAACAGACAATTAGTGTAATCTTTTAATCTTGACTGAAGTTCCTCGTTACGTAACAGATAAGGTTTATCATGTGAATATTGTAATTACCTTACATACTTCCTTATGCTCAGTAAACAGCTCACACACAATAATTTAAAACCCAGTGTAAATATTATGCAAGTTTACTCAGTTCTGTTTGATTGTAGTTTATTGATGGCATGTTTGTTGAAGTACTTCTCCAGCACATTTAGATTGCAAGCTTTGATATGCATAAAACTGGCACCGATGTAATATTTCTGGGTTTTTTTTTAGTTACTATTATTTTCCCATGCAGCTTTCCAAAAATAGAAAAAGATCATCTTGGACTTGATTATCTCCCCCTATTTTACCCAGGCTTAAAAAAAACAATAACAAAACATAACCACACACATACACTGGATAGTTTGCCATGGAAATTACTTTATTTTAGACAGGCAGCAGAGA
Organism: Pundamilia nyererei; assembly: GCF_000239375.1. NCBI lineage: Eukaryota > Metazoa > Chordata > Actinopteri > Cichliformes > Cichlidae > Pundamilia > Pundamilia nyererei. Next base: position 644,514 of record NW_005187426.1, read on the forward strand.
TCTTTCATGTGAGAGAAGAGACAGAAGGCGATATTGACAATACACATGGTTCATCACAGCTGCACCATTTGGCTCAGGGGGATAAGAGATTTTTTTTAAGCCGTTAAATATAAAGCCACATACTGTAACCATACAGACAGAGCAGGGCTGACAAAACTGCAAAACCGCAAGAGTGCTTGCAGAATTCCTGAGATAGTCTGGCTGTGAGGGAGATGGGGCTGTTGCCAGGCAAAGAGACATTGTAGTTCTCAGGATTTCCCCTCCCCATCAGTAACATTCTCATTTGAGAGTTTTACAAAAAGGCCAAACATCCTTAATTCATCAATTTTCAAGTACAGAAAATCTTGCATTTTAGGTATGGAGTTTGAAAAGTATTCAAGAAAGTGGTTTTAAAGTACAATTGTTGCTTTCACTCATCAGATGTTTGATGCTGACACACCTGCCTAACTCCTGGCCATTTCCATTCTTGTGTCCCCCTCTGGACAGCGAGTCTCTTTCTGACAGGCCCTTTAGAGGATAATCAACAATTTAGATATTAACGGCTATAAGAGTAAACATCTCTTGTCTCCGCTCCATTTCCAAAGTGTTGTAACAATGATGACATGTTTTTTTGTTTTATTTAAAAACCCAAAACAAAACAAAGAGAGCATGTTCCCTTCCTGAATCCCAAAGTTTAGTCACCTCACTTAAGTTAAACACCAAGAAGGAAAAACAGTTACAGAGAAGGTGGGAAAGCCCTTTTCTACTAAGATGCTTATTCTCTTGCCCCAGAAGAGCAGGTGCTCAGTAACTACGTCCAAACAGAGTGTAGTACTGGGCCGGCTCCTTGCCGCTGACACACTTTTGTCCAGGTTGGAGGGTCTTCAGAGGAGTGAATGGGATACAGAGACTCTTGGCTCCCATGGACGGAGCACCGGGCTCCAGGTCCTGGTCCCTAAAAAAGATCAAGCAAATAGTCCTTCAGTGGTGGAAATTAAGCACTCTGAGCACAACAAGCAAACTGTGGGGGAAATCACAGGAAACATTATGTATACAATACCAATATGTCAGACTTACTTAGCAGTGATTTTCTTGATCCAGTCCTCGCATTCAATTCCTCCACAGAATGGGATCTGGACAATCTATCAAGCAAAGGAAAATATATGAGATCAATTATTTATTCTGATGAGGAAAGACGGTGAGATGTCTGAGCTGTTGTGGCTTGTTTGTGTTACTCACCTTGCCCTGGTCCAACTCTTTCTGGAACTGCTCCATTGTGTCTGCAGCCACCATGTGACTCTTCAGATCATCTGAAGCTCTGACAAATAGACATTAACCAAGTGTTTACAGACACCATGTAATCTCACAGAATCTGTGTACACGTATGTGTACACTTATTTATATTTTAACTTTGACACTTGTATCAATTATTAAATCCTCTAACAAAAAGCCCTGTGGTAGAACTGTCCTCGACTAGGGATGTGTCCATTTGTAACAAAACCTCAGTGTAGTAGGTATAACATACTTTTTGAACAGGCTGTTCTGGATGTCCTCCAGCATGTTGAGCAGATTCTTCTCCACTTCAGCCTCTGGTATTGTCACCTTTGCTCCTGAGTCTCTCCTCACTGCGACACACTGCTTCTGCTGCATGTCTTTAGGGCCCACTTCCAGTCGGATAGGCACTCCCTGGATGAGAGACCCCAGCATACAGAACAAGGAGTCAGAAACCAAACTGACATCTGTTTTTTTCCAATTACTATCCTCTGCATCAGGTTAAAACTATAATAAGGATTATGATCATGTTGTTAATGACCTTGAGTTCCCAGTGGTTGAACTTCCAGCCAGGTGAGTAATTGTCTCGGAGGTCAGACTTCACCCTGATACCAGCCTCCTGCAGCCTTTTCAGGTATTTGGTGCACTGAGCCAACAGCACCTCCTTCTCCTGCTCTGGCAAGGTTGCGGTGATCCCACAAGGAATGATGACAACCTGGGAAAGGAAAGAGAAATCTTAGACTGGCTGTTGCAGCATCATTTACATCAATAGAATAGAATTTAAAAAAGGACCTTAACATCTTCATCTGTTACAAAAATAAAATCCCATGTGTACATGTGACTGAGTGTTCACCTGGAGGCAAGCCACTCTGGGTGGCAGCACGAGTCCCATGTTATCTCCGTGGACCATGGTGAGAACACCGATGGTCCTGGTTGTGATTCCCCACGAGTTCTGGAAAGCCAGCTGCTTCTCGCCCGGCTTCTTGGGGTCCTCAAACACAATCTCAAACATCTTGGAGAAGTTCTGGCCCAGATGGTGGGACGTAGCACCCTGAGGAAAAGGGGACTCTTGCTTCAATGCAATGTTTACTTGCTTACTTGAGTAAGAGGATTGAGAGAATAAAGCCAGTGTGTTACCTGAATGGCTCGGCCGCTGGCAGAGATGAATGCCTCCACGGTTGTTGTGTAATCTCCTCCTGCAAATTTCTCCTTCTCAGTCTTCCTCCCTTTTACCACAGGGATGGCCATTAGCTCCTCATACACCCTGGCATATAGATCCAGGATTTGCAGAACCTGCATACAGATGACGCATAAACAGCCTTCCAGAAAAACTGTACTCGAACATGTCTGCCTAGGTACGACTGTTTTACATTCTGTCATGTATATTACCTCCTCAGCTGCCTCCTCCTTTGTGGCAAATGCTGTGTGTCCCTCTTGCCACAGGAACTCTCTTGTCCTCAGGAAAGGCTGGGGATGTTTGAACTCCCATCTCTATACAATGGAGAAGAGATGCACACTAAACTGGGTGCTCTTCCATGAGCAATCTTGCAACCATTAACTAAAGAAAAGAAGGGAACACTGACCACAACGTTACACCACTGGTTGAGTTTGATTGGCAGGTCTCTGTGAGACTGGACCCACTTTGCATAGGCTGGATACATCACTGAGGTGAATAAAGAGAGATAAATGGGGTTAGGAACAATGTTAAATGTTTTCAAATTTGTATGCTGAATGTGAGTCTGCATAGCTTTATGTTAGCCAAAGAGCTGTGGTTCAGACCTGTTTCACTGGTGGGTCTGACAGCGATGGGCTCTGCAAGCTCAGTCTTTCCTGACCGAGTTACCCAAGCAACCTTAAAAAAGGGGAAACCAAAACTGTAATAACAGGATATTGCACATTTACAGTTCTATATTTTTACTACTAGTTGTATTTGTATGATTATCTCATACACGCTCTTTCTGTAAAGAGCACTCGTCTGTTTGGGCAGCTAGGACTGACTGTTTTGACCTGCTGAGAGAATTTTTACGACAGCCACCTTAAATGTTAGGACTTGAACCTTTCAATTAACCTCCTGACATCACTAGGATATAAATGACGGAAGACCATAAAAATAATGGCAGAGTCCCATTTATGGATCAAGACTGTGCTTGATCCATAAATGCATGCGCGAGCATATCATTATGATTTCTTGTAGTTGCCTATTTCTTTAATTTATGTTGCCCAGTTTGCTTTTTGTAAACATCAGAAGATGTCCGTGCAAAGTCTCATTTACCTCTGGAGCAAAGTCTGCAATGTGGGACTTCTCCTTCTCCAAAGCTGCCTGAGAGACAAACATAGGGAAGTAGCAGTTCTCCACACCCAGTTTCTTAATTTCCTTGTCAAAGAAGTCTTTAATAGACTCCCAGATTGAGAAAGCCCAAGGTCGCAGCACATAGCAACCGCTGACGTCATAGTACTCAATCATCTCAGCTTTAGTGATGACCTAAGGAGGACAAGAGAAGAATATTAACAGAAGATTTTGACTGACATAGCAAATTGTGCTGTTGGAGTAAAGGGTGATACTCACCTGAGAGTACCAGTCAGCCAGGTTCTCCTCTTTTTTGGCTTCCAGACCCAACCTGACAGGAGATATACAAATGAGTAAGAGTTATAGAAACATTTCATAGGTCTTTTAAGCACAATTTATTGTTAATCATGTGTTTCTTCGACAGAATTTCATTTATTTTCTTCACAAATTTGAGAAAGCGGTGATGAAGCACTGACAGAGAAACACGAACACAACAATCGGGTAATTCTTGGTTAGTGATCACTGCTCCTGAGTGCACAAACACAAGAGTAATGACTGCAATTTCAAGTCAAGTCCATCATGCTGCTTAAAGCAAACTGTATTTCTAAAGCTAACTGACAAAACAGAGCCGGAGCATGAGGGCAAAATGATAATCCTTTTTTTTTTGGCACAATGACACTTTTACTGCCTGAGGAACAAAATCTACTTTCTATATATCCATATAGACGTATATAAACCCTTTTCTCTCCCAGCAGGTCTCCAACTGACAGCTTCAAGTGTGCAAAAACAAAAGTGCCAAAAACAAGACTACGAGTCTAAAACCATGTTAGTATCAAGGCTTTGTACTCACAGTCTAGAACTTTAGCATGCCAACATGGTAAGCATTAATTCAGTGGGTTAGCATTTAGTAATCCTAAACACAAAACACTGCTCAGGCTGAGGGGAGTGTCAGAGCGACTGTCAGGAAACAATTGCTAGAAAATGCAACTTATTTAAAAATGTAGCTTTTATTGAACCATATGGCAATTTAAAAAAAAGATAATATTTTACATACAGGAGAATTTTAAACATTTTTATTTGTATCATGTTTGCTATTTATTACATTTTTAAGTAATATGTATTGTAAATATGTATTGTTTGGGTGCATCAGGCGTTAAGGAGTTAACTCTCCGCCTAGCCCAGGGGTCGGCCGCATGCGGCTCTTTTGTCCTTGTACTGCGGCTCCGGGTGGTTTGGGAAAATAAATTAGAAGTATTTAGCTGAAGTGTATTTTATTTGTGTTTAGTTCTTTTTTTTAACTTGTAGTTCTAAATTGGAAGATTAGTGTGATTTTGAAATATAAAAATAAAATTATATCTTATTATTTTTTCATCGCTCAAAATAAGCGTCACACTCGCGGAAGCCGAGATACCCGCCAAAACGCTGTGCATTTATCGAGACTTTCAACACCAAGTAGGCCAGTTATGGATCTTCGGATCCACATTATGTTGTTCTCCACCGTGAACTACGTTAAAAACAAACACCGCTCACGCCTCACAGATGACAGCAGACGCTGTGCGCAGAGGTTCGGGACCAGAAGTCTTATTGTAAACATATCACGCAGACCCGACGATGTTTGCATGAACACGCTTTTCAGCATCTCTTTATTGACCACTTTTCACACACGGTTGCTGTACGCATACAGCCGGCTGTAGCTTTTCAGCTCACAGCCCGACAACACAACAGCAGAGAGAGCACAGACTTTAAGGCAGTGAGGCGCGATTGCGGGTGCCGCTCAGGTGCGTCCGCCTCCCCTGCAGCGGCGCTGCAGACCACGCCCCGCCACACACATTAACCAGGTAAAATACATATTTAGGCAGAATTTTGCAAATATCTATTTTTTTTTTTTAGCAGCATAGTGCTTTTTTCCAAATTACTTTTTAAAAGTCAGGTCAAGGCTCCAAAAGCCCAAAGGCGATATAAGGGTGGCGGCTCACAACAGTTTGTTTGCTACATGGATCATTTTAGTTCAGCTGGGTGTCTTTCCTTTTGTTATCTTTCTTTAAGAGTTCAAAATGTGTTAATTACATAAATAAATGTAATTTTCTCTGTAGCACTTCATGAATTTCATAAGCAACACACCTTAGTTGCTCTGTGGATTCTTTTAAAAAGCAGTTCCATCACTATACATCCGGTAGTTGTCAAGATGATTCACTAAAAGCCAAAAATATCAACCTCTTGATGCTGTGGTGATCATAGAAAACAGATATTTCAATCTGGACCAACCATGGCAACAGTGCCCTCTCTTGACAAACGGCTAAATCATGAATATTAAAAAAATTAGTAATGTAGCACCATCTTAAAGCCAGTAATTTTAGCACACAACAGGCACTGAATATGCAGGAAAAAGCAACCACGTCAGACTCACCGAATCTGATTTCAAAAACCCTCCTCAGTCGGTAAGAAACAGCAGCATAGGCTTGTGCTTCAACCATCTTCGGTTTCCAAATCAACACACCCAAATACCTGTGTGTGAGTGTGTGTGTGCGTGTGTTTATTGTTCTAAGACAAGAAGCTGGTGGTGTTCATACCAACAACAGTCCTGCTTAAAATGTACTACTCATTGGAGTACAACCTCCATCACCTGCTGGGGGTTTCATGTTAAACATTCAAATATATGTTTACCAAACCGTGCATATTCTAATGAGCTCAAATCAGATGTATGAGAATGTGACCAGGTGTAAATGCTTTAATTTAACTCTCCATTTATTGTCAAATTTCAGCAAATTCAAGGACAACCAACTACAGACAGCTGTGCTATTTCTTTTACAATAATCTGCTTTCTTCCCCAATAAATGTTTCCCCCATTCATCACAGTCAGATGTACCCAAAGAACACATTATAATGTGTTGAAAACCCAAAGACAAACAATAACTTGTATGCAATGCAAACAGTAAAATACTACTATGTTCCTCAATATTCAATGTTCATGGTATTGCATGTAAAAAGGATTATCATTTTAGCTGAAATCATATCAGAGTTGTTGTTATGGAGACCCATTTTAAACCAAAAACTGTGTTAGCTGAAAATTGAAATCTAAATTTAAGCCCGAGCTAGTTCATCTGCATTTGGAAATATGTGAAGAGAGATGGGTGAAGGAGTACTTCCAGTCTCTCACCGTGTCTGTTTCTTGGGTCCTTGACCCTCTCCTGCACCTCCTGCTCCTCCGGAGGACTCCTTGCTCTGGCCCCCTTTGTCTCCTTTACCCTTCTTCCCTCCTCCTCCTCCACCCTGTTTCTCAGACTTGTTCTCCTTCTCCTTGCGGTTTTTGTCCTCTCCTCCTGTACCACCAGCAGCAGCCACTGGTTTGTAGTCTTGTCCAGTGAGAGTCTTGTACTTGCTCTTCAGGTCCAGTAGAGTCTTCACAGCTTCATCCACCTGGTCCTAAAAAGGAGATGTGATTGTTTATGTTTATGTCTGTGCAATTTTAGTTGTATTTAATACCACTCTGTAAGTTCTTACCTTGGGGGCCTTCTCAGACTTTAGCTTCCTCACCAGGTCTCCCTGCTGGGACACCTGTGAGAACAGCTCCTGGGCCTGAAGAGAGGAGTTAGACTGAGTGGAGGCTGAGCTGGCCTGGGTTTGGGTCTGGGCTGGGGTAGCTGGGGCTTGTAATCCTGGTTTGTAATCTTTTCCAGTATTCTGTTTGTACTCTGCCTTCAGAGCCAGCAACTGCTTCACTGCAGCATCTACTTGATCCTGAAAAAGAACCAATGGAAGGAGAAACATCAAGTCAAAGTCAACACCTCAAGGACTACTGAAAGCTACAGAGCCTCAAAAATTTAGGCAAATGGTAAAATCTCACCTTAGGAGCTTTTTCAGCTTTCAGTTTTCTGACCAGTTCTCCTTGTTCAGCGACCTTCTCATAGAGGTCATTGGTGGAGCCATTCTGGACTGGAGCGGGTGCTTTCTGAGGTGGGGCCGCTCCAGGCTTATACTCCTGGCCTGTGATACGTTTGTACTCTTCCTTCAAAGCAAGCAGCTGTTTCACTGCTGCATCAAGCTGGTCCTGAAGAAGATGAAACAAGGAAACTGTAACCCAATTTATTACGATGTTTAGGATTTTTGTGGGTAAAAATATTCCCATTCTAGTGCATGGTGAATATTGTTTTCCCACAATTTACATGCTGGCGACAGCAATCAGTTTTTTCTATCAGGTGTCAGATCATTGTATTACCTAAGATTGGTCACGCATTTTTGATGTTAATTCAGACATTTAGCAGTTTTTGCTTATAGCCTTGTGTTCAGCTGTCACTCTGATCAGAACAATCCCTCTGGATTACCCTCTCGCAGACAGCAGTTAGAGGAAATAGGTAATTTGGTAATAGTAATAAAGCAAATACACACATTTTTAATATAAGCACTGTTATAATTATGTTAAGCACATGCCGATACGGAACATTTACTGCAAAATTAATTTAAAACCCTAAAACAAAGTTAAAGTAGTGCAGAAAATGTGTGCAAATAAAGCACTGAGTGGTGACACATAATTCATGCCAAAATAAGAGATAATTATCTGTACCAGCCCTGTTACCAGGAACCACGTAATGCTTCCAAGAATAAATCTAACTGGTTCGGCACTGAAGCCATGATAGGACGGATTGTTTAATTTAACACTTGTGTGTGTGTCTGAGTAACATTAATAAGTATTAGTGGTTTCAGACTAAGTAACTCCAAATTTCTGACATCCGATTTCCGAGGTGACCGGAATGTGGCATATGAATAAGGCAGGAATTTTTCTACTGTCTGTATTCATCATGCATTTGAATACCTTGGGGGCTTTTTCCGACTTCAGTTTCCTCACTACCTCTCCTTGCTGTGCAACATGTTCATACAGGCCCGAAGAAGAAGAAGGTGGCGAGGAAGAAGAGGTGGCAGTCACGGGAGATGAAGCAGAGGGGGCGGGTGTGGCCATCCCTGGTTTATAATCCTGACCGGTGAGCTTTTTAAACTCTGCCTTGAGAGCGAGGAGCTGCTTTACTGCAGCGTCAATCTGGTCCTGGTACCATTAAAAGTGATCTTATAGTAATGGGTATTTCAGAATAAGCTTGACTGTCATGCAAATGGCACGAGGAGGTGGAACGGTCACTGGACAAATGTTGTGGGACATCACAAGGGAAGGACCAGACAAGTGATTTTTGACGCACGAATTCAGCGGATATGAGATGGGACACAAAAAACGAGCGGACAAACAACGTGGGGCATAAAACGAAGATCTGACAAACAGATGAGGATGTGACTATGGATTGGAAAATGCCCTTTACCTTTGGTGCTTGCTCTGCTTTCAATTTCCTGACCAGCTCACCCTGCTGGACAACACGACTGTATGGACAGGACGTGGAGTCTGAGGAAGAGGTAGGTGGTGCTGGCGTTGAGGCTGGAGGAGCCATGCCTGGCTTGTATTCCACACCGGTTTGCTGCTTAAACTGCTCCTGCAGATAAAGAACAGATGAGACTGTCAGTATTTTTTTTTTTCCAAGCAAAGCCCTTTTTGAACATCAACTCCTGACAATTTCTAGAGAATTTGGATTTAATATTTGCCAGAAGGATCAGAAGGATCACTTCAGCACATGTCTTTATCTTTATAATACTTTTATTTAAAGCCAGCATACCTTTAGAGAAAGCAGCTGCTTAACAGCCTTGTCCACTTCATCCTTGGGAGCTTTGGCAGCTTTGAGCAGGCGGACAGCTTCGCCCTGTGCTACAATGCTTGAGAACAGGTCAGCTGCTGGGGCTGGCACAGAGGTTTTAGGAGCCTTGGCAGGGCTGGCAGGCTTATACAACAGAGATGAAGATGAAGAAACTGTCAGTTACCAGTTTATCCAAGATGTCTCACATTTTTATCCCATTTTATTCCAAGCTTGCATGCTAAGCTGATGCCCTGAAGGCCCTAGATGGCAGGGAATTTTATTTATTTACTTTTATTTTTAGAAAGACGCTACAAACATAAATATTGTTAGCCTACTGTTGCTAACAATAAAAAAAGAACACGTGATAAAACTCTGAAGAAGTAAAGAACCAGAAAAGTGTTATGACTTCATAGTTTTAGCAGATAACCATCCATTTATCTTTTATCCATAATAATTAAGACAGGTATGGGCAGGTTTGACTTTCCTTTGGTGTATATACACACTAGGACATAAACACACACACACACACAATACATTCTCTTCAAAAGTAGGAATGAATAAAATCCACATAAAATTCCCAGAATAAAATCCTTCACACCCTGTGTGACCAACAAGTATAATAGAAGGAGGCTAGCTTTTCACTAATATTCAACTTTTAAGCTAGAAGCTGTCAGTTTTCAGGCAATAACAAATAATAATATAAAAGGCTGACTGGTAGCTTTCAAACTGGGCCTGAACCTTGTTTAGTTTTCACCTATTATTAGTCTAGCATTTGCTTTACTGGTTAAACCAGTTAGGATTCACAGGGTAGGTTCCTGCTACTGCCACTAATTGTACTGTGCTTTTTGTTTCCGTCTTAGTACATCCAATGCAAACATCAGAGCAAACTTTAAGTAATTCAGATGACTTCATGTCTTTCATACAGGACCATTAGGCGTATAATTGCAAACCCCTTACTGAATACTCACTGTGTTGTCAGAAGCCTGAGTCTTGCTCTTTTCCTTGGATCCAGCTGTTGGCATCTCCTTAGTGTGGCCATCTGGAATGTAGATGAGCACACAAGGACTCTCCTTACAGCTGTTGGGACTGCAGACACAACCCCAGTTAATAAAACAGTAATACAAAAAAAATGGATACATGCCCAAAAGGTGTTTTGGTACTGAGCAGATTCGGGTTTTCACTTCTTTACCTGAGTGGCTCATAAGGCTGGTCACAGATGTAGAAGCCCCGCCTCTGGAGCTGGATGATGTCACCTTTCTTCAGGTTCTTCAAACAGGGGTCACCAAGCATCTTTTCTTCCAACTGAGATCAAAAACAGATAATAAAATAACCACATCCATGCAGTATAATGCACACACAGAGCAAATAACTGACCTTGCTATGTTTATTAATGTAGTCCTTGAAGTTGTCGTCTTTGGTGATGACAGCTTTGGAGATGAGTGGTTGATAGTTGACGCAGATGGCTGGCACAGGGAGGGAATTGTTTGTTTCAGCCAGCCAAGTGATCTTTGTTGTCTTCTTGTAGTCTTTGTTGTCCAGATTCAAGCTTGCCTTCATGGACAAAACCTTTCCATCAGCCCCTCTAAGTGATAAGAAAGGGCGACAGCATGAACAGATCAGAGGGAATTCTGATTCTTAAAAGAAATACAGATCATCTAAACGATGGTCATACTTGTTGATCTTGGTGATGATGAGGTTGCCCCAGTTGATAAAAGTAACCGTCTCTCCCTCTGTGAAAGTCTCAGCATCGGCTCCTTCAATCAGAACTCTAGGACCATACCAAACCTCCTTCATCCCAACCTCGGCATTCTAGATAGGCACAGAAATGGCATCAGCTCAGTAGCACTGCAGCAAAGCTACATTGGTAAGTATGCATCAGTGAACTGACTCATGCTATAGTCAAGTGACATAAACTGCAGTTCCTGGAGTGGCTGGTTTTCAAGTAAGGGAGAGTCAGTCCTTATAGCAAAAGATGCTGAATGCTATTAACGGAGATGTTTCAGCTAAAAACCAAGGTGCTCTTCCCAAAAGAGAGTAACACAAGACATGTTAGAGCTAAAAAGATTTTTAGGAATAAAATCAGTTACAATGAGATTTAAATGACAGCTGTTTTGATGGGACAAACTGGACAAAAATATGCAAGTAATCAAAACAAAACAAAAAAATCCCCTCAAACCTTGGGATGTTTGGCAATTTCCTTCATCTCCTCTGTAGCCTCTGGGACGGACACTGGCACCACATAGGAGCTGGATAGAGCCGTGTACCTGGGAGCTACCGGGTCTATAACCTAAAACACCAACAGAGAGAGACACATATACACACGCAGAGGTCAGTAAAAGAAAAATCTGCACTTCACATACAAAAAGCTGAGTAATGCAAGAAAAAAGCAAAATATGATGCAACTTTGAAGGCTTCTCCAAAAAGAAACAAAAATCTGGACAGAGACGCTTCAGCTCAGTAAGCGATAAATAAAACTAAGCCAGAGGAGGAAAAAAAAGATGATTTCAAGAGTGAATAATGACTGTATGCAAGTTGGGAAACAAGCTTTTATTCAGCTGCTTACTCAGTCGCTATCCGCTTCCACTATTTTACCAGCCAGCCTGGATGTAAATGACAACTGAAGGATTTGAAAAAACGTTTTCATAACTGATTATAACGTATCGTACACACACTTTTCATGTTGTTCCACAAAGTTATTTATTGAAGATCTAGTCATAAAAGTCACCATTTCTCACAGATACTACTGCTAAAAAGTTTCAAGTCATTTTGTCTATTTAAAAAAATCTTTTTTAATATAACAAAAACATTCAGAAAAGTTGCAACCATCACTGATGTGCTTCAGTGGCACACGGGTTTCTCTGATGCAAGTTTACTATGTTAAAGATCAACAACTTTGGTTGATTAGAATATCAGCCCTTGTGGGCTTGAATGTAATCTTAAAATGGGGAGAAAAAAGCAAAAAAAAAAACCCAAAACAAAACATGGTTTTGAAAGTTGTCAGGGTAACAATTCACATATTATTTTCATAAAAATCAAGATCTCATACACATTCTGTATGAAGCCCTTTACAAATTGTCTTACCAATATGTACCATTTTATGAATCTGCCACTGGAAGACCTGTGACCTGTTCACAAATTAAAGACTTGGGTGTTCTCACTCAGTAATGCATGATTAACTATATGAAAGGGCAACTTCTTCATCACAAAAAGTACATAAATAAAACTGAAGTGGCGTAAAGGATGAAAAAGAGACAACAGATTCATAGGAAGATAAAGACAAACTGCCTTTTTGGTTATAAACGTGCTGTTCAGGGCAGTTAATATGGAATATATTGAAGCATTTCCTGTATCTTCAGTGAATATGCTTTAGATTTGACATTTGTTCAATCTGTGTAAACATGTATAGAATAAAAACAACCATATTTACTTTACTCAGAATGTTTGGGAAGGGAAGCCAACAGTCACGTGACCCTAAATAACCACTATTTTAAAAACCTTATTTTGTATTGACTTAAAATTGTCTGTTGCATTGTGCCAACCTATTGTTTGGAATCCTATTGTTTGGGCTGGTAAAATAGCGCAAGCCATTGGCGGGCTTTCAGATTAACCAGCACATGATGGAAGCAGGGAGAGTGACAATGAGGAAGAGCAGGAGGAGCAGGAGGTGGAGGAGTACCTTCAGACAGCTAACGGGCAGCTTGGAAACAGAAGAGTGAGATGCTGTTTAATGTCAGATACGATAGAGGAAGAGAGAGAGGAAGAGACAGACACATTTACACAGAATGATCCATTCACAGAACTTATCCTTGCTGCTTTGTTACACTCTCCTGATTTGGTTTGTGTCTTATGTCAACGTCCAACGTCCTGACCACAAATGCATGTATGAATAAAATAGTGAATTATAATTTTTTCAAATGGACGACAGGGAAATCAAAACAGGGGAAGCAGAAGAGGAAGTGAAAGCTGAGTGATGAGAGTAATAAGCAACTAAAGAATAAACTAATATGGAGCCTACTTTATTTCACTAAGCTTGGTGTAATTATCCATTACATTCAATAAAAGAAGACTTATTCTGCCTTGTTTTATCTACCAGTGGTGCATGACCCATTAAGCATGTGTCTCTATGATGTCAGTAATTGTGGATATTGCTAATATGGTCATCAGTTTGCTGTCAGCATAAAAGCTCCTCCCACATGCTGTTAAACTCTGGCTGCCCTTATTAACAGAAATCAGAATAAAGCTTATTTAATGGAGGGTCAAGAGCTACCGTGGGTGAATTGATTAGCTACATAATGGTCGAGTTTAAGATGAATAAGGATTATATTGGATTATTAACCCTTTAAAACCACTGCAGTACAGTCCAAAGATACAATACACACCTAGAAATCAGCTTTGAAGTCATGTTTTGATTTTACACAATGTGGAAAAATGGCTACTATTCAAAAACGCCTAAAAATGGCAGGTATATTACTTCAACAACAGGAAAATATTTTAGCCTTGTCAAACAGACCAACAGTGTAAAGTTCCTAAAAACTGACCTAACCTGTTCTGGCACATAAGACTAAAGCACACAGTGGAATCACATTCACTGAGATTCATGTGGTCCAAAACAAAAATGAAAGTGATCATTAACAAATATGTAACAGGTAACAATTATTATTATTACTATTATCATTATCATTACAACTCATCACCAGAGACAGAAAATGTGAGATTTATTGTGTTGGCCATTAATGCCCTATTTCTAACTTGATTTTGGTTGAGCTTAAAACATAAGTAAATAAGTAAAGCTAAATCAAATGCTTTCAAACCCAAATGCCTGCAAAGACACTAGGATGGAATGGCAGGAACAGTACGAGGCACTGGTGAGTAAACTGTCTGTTAAAAAGCTCCATATTTGAAGATTTATATAATAAAAGGAAAATAAAAGGTGAATTAAAAGCAGACGGCTGCTCACAGTTACAAAGTCTTGATTAGCAGAATAGAATTAGACAAAACTCATCTCTTAAATACCTGTTAAAAAAACAAAAAAACAACAAAAAAAAACAGCCACCTTAAAACATCCCCTTGCTAGCATGAAGAAAGTTTATGAGAATAATGTAACTATCTGACAACTGCAAGGAGCAGCTGGTTAGTTGAACATGCACACGAGACCTTTGCAAAAACAGAGACAGCTGTCTTTAAATCGACCTCACTGCGACATGATCACTGCCAATTGGTAGCTGTTGAATTTAACCACCCTTGGATATAAATCCTTGTATAGGTCATACGTTTAAAACAGACTTTGTTTTTTGTTTATTTTTTGAGAAAAAAAAAACTGCTTTCACTTTCTTTACATTTAAACTGATGGTTCACACCTTCTTCCTGACTCTGGGATGAAGCAGCAAGTGCCAGCAAGGAAGACCACACAGAGGAAGCAACACTGACGTCCAGACAGTTGAAAATGAGGACATCAAATCATGAATACCAACATACGTGGGACATGAAATGAAGCACCTAGTTTGGTTTTTCAGGTTTTCTGTGTTATTGGGGTTAATAAGCAGGCTGAGATTGGGGGTAATGAGGCAGAAGAGGAGGTGGCAAATGAAAGCATTTAAGAGAATGAAAAGAGCAAAGCCATGCCAGCAGTGAATTTGCAGAGCCTGTTTTTTTACTACAGATTCATTACATATACTTGAACGCTGGTAGATTTACACTTATACCTCTATGCTCACACGTGACATCTCTAACATATAAGTCAGGTTTTGACTGAAGAAAAATCCAAAACTAATTCACAAAGCAGGAAATAAAGTTATTTTGTGTGCAATTTAATATATCAAACTTATGTTCACTGTGCTCATATAAGCCCAATAAATACATTTATTTGTGTTGCTGCAGCAAAGCTAAACAGGCTTTAACAACAACTGATTAAAATTCATGATCAGAAACATTTTAAATGTTCTACTGACAAAAATTTCGACACAGATGAAATATAACAAAATTTTAAATGTACCTTCTTATTGAAGGCCCAGATCTTGTCCCACTCCATGTTAACCACAGACCTTGATCCACCCTAGGGAAAAAAACAGGGATTAATAAAAAAAAAAAAAAAAAAAAGCACATTTTTATTTAAGAATGTACTCATTTGCATCAACATTGTGGTTTTCACTTAGCACAGATTATTGCATCTTCTTTAAAATGCACCTGGGCTGCTATGAACTGCTTCAGACCCTCCACAGTCATTCCTCTTCTCAGCACTCCTCTGACAGTGGGGAACCGAGGATCATCCCTGAAGGACAAGACCCCCAAAAAAGTCAAAAGAGCACTTAAAGGGAGAGAGAGATAAAAAGCAAAACAAACTAAGCCAAACTCACCATCCATCAACATATCCCTGATCAACAAACCAGGTGAGCTTCCTCTTGGAGAGCACCGTGTTGTTGAGGTTGAGTCTGGCGTACTCCCAGACATAGGGCTTCCTGAGGCCCAGAGCATTGATTATCCAGTAGAACTGCTCATCACGATCATGATACTCAGTGGTCCTAAGAGCATGGGTAACGCCCTCTAAGCTGTCCACAATGGGGCAGGCAAAGTCATATGTTGGGTAGATGCTGAAAGCAAAGATGAGATGTATTATCAAACTTAATTATCTGAATGTGCTCAATTTTTACCACACACACACGCCGTGATTTGTTCCAAGGTACACAAAAACACAGCAAATTCAGAGTGACTTCTGTTATGTGCAACAATAATGCCTTCACTGACCAACTGCTGCTGTAATGACCAACCCGTTAACTCAACTTGAGTGGTCCAGTCAACTTTAGAAAACATTTTAACCTTTTCATGCATAGCGGTCACTACAGTGGACAGCTATTCAAAGGCTTTTCCCTTGTATTTGTGTCAGTGTTGATGGTATAGTTGCACATAAACCACTGCATTGGACACTGATGTGTCACTCCATACACATCAGTTATCCACCTAAGTGGATATGTAGAAAAAACTCTTTGAAAAGTACATGTTTAAAAAATGAAGTTCAAAAATCTTTGTTTCATGCCTAAAGATGAATAAAAATACTTAAGAAAAAAAATCCTGATTGAGGTTGTCATGAAAGGGTTAAACCCTGCATGGATTACGTTTATCGCCAAGTTCTATATGATTGCTTGTTTTTTGTCAGTGCGCATTGCTGGCTACTTTAGCATGCATCTAAAAAACAAACAAAAAAAACATGTGTCTCCATTTTTACTAGGCGGACAGTTAACATCTAGACAGACCTCATGAGATATGTGATAAATGTGAAGAGCCACTACAAAGGCTGTGAATAAAGCTCAGAAATTTCCACGTATTTAACAAAAAAAAAAACACAAAAAAACAAAAAAAACAACAACCTTGGTTTCATGCTGTTCTCTTTTGTTAATGCAAAATGAAAAAAAAGAACAAAAATGATCAATTTGACCAACTAAAATAAACCTACAACACAATATGCAAAATCACAGGACAAGTATGCCACACACATTTTCTTTAATACAAATTGAAAAAGTGCAAATTATAGTCAACATTTTGGATGCCACAGAAACTAGAGATTAATTCCTCATCAATTTTAGGATTTTGATTACTGGAATAAATAAAAATTGTTATTAATACCAGAGCAGTTTTTGAATAACATGACTTCCTCTGTTCGTGTTAATGCTAATTTCTGCTTTCTACGCTTTTCTTTTTATTCTGTGTATATAAATGCTACAATTCAGACTAATAATAGAATAAAGCCACATACTTGTAGGTGTTTCCTGTGCGAGGGTGGGCTGCGTTCTTGCAGCGGTAGAGGGTGGGGTCTCTCATGCAGCCATTGTTGGAGTTCATGTCAATCTTTGCCCTCATGCAGCATGTCTGACCGTACTCTGTTCCCGCTTTCATCTCCGACCACATCTTCATGTTCTGCTCCACGGCTGCAAGAGAGAGACACAGAGAGGAGTTGTATAGAAAAATCACATGTTGCTAGGCTTCAGCATTCACTGACAGGTCATCATCATCGTCCCGTCCTAAGCCGTACAATTGTTTCTGCAGGTGGACTCAACACGCTGCTCCCTCTCCTGCTTCATCTGCTCAGGTGGGGTGTTGTCGATGTAAGCTTTGCCCTCAGCAAGCAGCTTCTCTGCAAACTTCATTATAGTGGGAAAGTGGTCACTGGTGTAAGTGAACTGGTCTGGACGGATCTGGAGCATGGCAACATCTTCCAGGATCACCTAAAGAGCAGCACAGCAAAGAAATGTGAACACAAAACTTACACTTCATGGTTTTTTTTTGTTATTATATTTATTTATCCAAGTAACAACAAAATAAATAAATAAATAATATCTTACCTTCTCAAAGTCCTCCTTCTCCTTCTCAGGGTTGGTGTCATCGAAGCGCATGATGAGCTTGCCTTTAAATGTGACCTGGTAGTGCTGGTTGAGCAGGGCAGCCTTGGCATGTCCGATGTGCAGGTATCTGTCCAAGGGAGGCAGAGAAAAAGTTAGGGAAGCTAGTAAATTAACAAACGTTTCTTCTAAACTCCAGATTCAAGTCGTACCCGCTGGCCTCAGGAGGGAACCGAACCACCACCTTGCCCATCTCAGCTCCTGGCAATTCCACAAACTTCCCGACATCCGCCTTTTTCCCTTCCAACTGTGAAAATGACACAATCAGTCAAGAATGGAATTAAAAAGTGCATTTATATCTTAATCTTACATGGGTCACAAACATAATAATCAAGCATTAAACATTCAAACATCAAAGTTTAATGTACCAGTTTCGTTTAAAGAGATAAAAACAACATGTTTGGTGGCTTTATAAACATTAACATCTATTCTTTTTTCTTTGCATCTTCAGGTTAAGGATTCGGGTCATGCTCACCCAGTTTTACAATCATAGTTTGCCACAATGAACACTGACAAAATAACACTTACTTTGTTTTTGTTCATTGAAGCCTTCTTACTGGAGTACTTGTTGCCCACAGCAGTGAAAGGAACTTGTGAGCTCAGGAAGAAGAACCAGCGGCTGACATGGGAAAAGGATTTGCCCTGCTTTGGCCATTCCCCATGATCTGTGGATAAAGAGTCACAATCTGTAGTGCTGATTTTAAAATGTTTAGTTACATATATTTCACACTAAAATCAGTCAGAGAAAAAAGCTGTTAAATCCTGGATGTTACTGACCTTTGAGAGCAGCCCAGACAGACAGGTCAGCCAGGGTGAGGGCATGCCCAACCAGGAAGGTCCGCAGTGAGAGAGCCTTGTCCAGTTCAGCCAGTGCCACAGTCAAATCTGGCTGATTACACAGACTGCGAGCACTAAACTCCAGCCAGTGGTCAACCTGAAGACATCATGAAGAAAAAATTAAACGAGCATTCAGAACAATTGCAAAACATCACAGATATGCACAAACATACACACCTCAGTCTGCTCCATCATGTTGGATCCATACAGGCCAAGAGCAGGAGCAACCCGAGCCAAGTAGCGACAGATAGAGTTGTCATCGCTGAACTGGACTGAACTGAGAGAAGGAAAATGAGAAGAGACAGTTGAGATAAACGAATGTAAACTCCACATCTCTTATTTTGTACAGCATGTAAATTAAACTCGACCTGCAGCTCGATAATTGTGGCACCTACTCTGAGATGTGAAGCCGCGTGTCTTTGCCTTCCTCCACTGATACCTGCACACTGCTCTTCACATGTTCAGCTGTCAGAAGTGCCCCTGCAAGACAGACAAGACAACACAGTGTTTTTTAGTGTTTTTACTCTCACACTCCAAAGCACAGCTCCAGAAAACAGTCAAATTTGATCAATGCATACCTGCACACTCAAACAGATATAAAATCTGACAACCAGGTGAACTGGTCCAGTGACACAAAGCACGCAAGCTGCAATCTTTCCCGTAACTCTGCACAACACCTACCTTAAGTTCAGTCTGCTTCAAACGCTTTTTGTACTGAATCCACATTCAACTCCAGACCTTTTATCTGCTTATTTCTTTTCATTTGTTTTCAAACTAAACAAACCGAACAATGGCATAAGCTCACATACAGACAAAATTACATTATTAGTTGTGTTACAGGACTCACAATTTCACAGTAATATTGTAACAGTATGCCACAGTTAATCTAGGAGGCCAATAAAAATTAATTTTTATTTCTGAGCTCATAACAAGCCTTGGTAAAGAACTCAAATAGATAACCCCCAAAATTCTGTAATCTGCTACACTGAACAAGCCCATGAGACAGAGTTGCTGAACATTTCATACACAGAGGTGACGTTCCTTTGAATAACTGATGTAATCTTTTGATGAGCATGCCAAACATTCATAGAGCTACCGTGAATATTTTCTAAGGATTTTTACCACACTTCACTAGTGACTGCAACATACAATTCCTACTGCCAGTTTGACCGGAGTGATTCAGAAGGCGGACCCTCGCCGTTTCGTAGAATATTGTAAAGTCATGGTTCCCTTGGAAAATGGCTTAACATTCATAGAAAATCTAAAGCTGTGTGGTGGGTGTCTCCTCATACTGTGGAACACAAGTCCTTAAAAATGATGTAAGTTGTAAAGACCAAAAGAAGAGCAAGGTTTAGAGCTTAATTGTCTGCTGTAGTTGCAGTAAAATATAAATATAATAAATATAAATAATATAAATATAAATGACGTCCAAACAAATAGTACCCCCTTTCCTCCAGATTTTAGATAAGGCAACAGAGTCCAACTTCTTGAAATACAAATAAGTGATACTTACTGTGTACTTATCTTTGTCATAGAATAATGAAAGAGCAGACCTCACCTGGCCATGAAAAGTGCCTGTCCAACTAATTTTGAGCATCTGAAATGGAGGACTATGTATAAAAACAGCAATAAACCCAAACCAGTGCTTTTGTTAAACCTCCTGAACTAAAGCTGAAAGTCTGAACTTCAATCACAATCTTGATTTTTTCATGTACAGAGGCAAAGGTGTAAAGAAAGTATCTAAATACCTACAGATTTTATTGTAAGGTTTATATAGTCATATATTGGCCTGTCTACAGCTGGTGTATGCATGCTCTGTATAAATATGCATGTATGTACAGCTGTAACTGTATGTTTACAGGTGCATTCCGGCATATCACCATTATAAAGGAAAGCTTCTCTCTGAATTTGTTGTGCCCTCGCATACATTCCAAGCACCTGCATTTCTAAAAAACCGAAAGAACACAGTGCAGGAGTAATCATCCCCATCCAGTTCTACTACGTTTCAGGAGGCTTGCATCAGCCTGCTGTGCTCAGTAAAAAAAATAGCTACACAGGGGCGCTGTTCAGCAATTATGAACGCTATTCATTTCATTAGCTTGCTTTTGGAAATAACTTCACAAAAATAATCCCTATAAATTATTTTCCACAGTTGATTGAACGTGTCAGAGTGGTCTGCCACAATGCATTCAGTTTCAGCAGCTTATAAAAACCGAAAGCTGCCCAGCTGAGCTAACCGGCCGGTCTTTAGCTAATGTCAACGTGTCAACCAACGTGTTTCATTTCCAAGTTCAAAAAGACTTTTTATGTGTAGTGTACTCATGATATGTAGATGTTACAGTGGAAGCAGGTGGATAAGAGTTAGAACCGCTGTTTTGAACAAAAAGAACATTTCGTGAACTGTTCACGTGTTGTGGTTTTGGTTTCAGAAGTGCCTATTGGCTAGCTAGCCTTAGCTAGTATTTGTATGCATCTACAGATCACCAATCTCCATTGATTTATGGATGAAGTCACACTCTTAACTTCATATTTTATTTGAAACAAGAGCTACAACTCATTTCACGATATTTTAACACTTTATATCATCTGCTATTAAATTCGGGTCGTGTACAATGATCAAATATAAGTCGTTTTAATTACAAAATAAAACTCCAACTTATTTTTTTCACATCTTCATGTCTGTCTTAACAAGATTCATCACAACGACTGATTTTTGATATTATAATTATATATTTTCCAGTTTAGTATGACACACAGGTGTAAGAAAGCTGATGTCACTCGCAACCTTTCATGCACACACACGGCTAATAGCAGAAAGTCACGTTATTTGGGGATCTCAGGGTGTAACTCACCGAGAGGAGGATTGCTTGTGTTGATGGTGAGATTTAACGCCATACTGCAAAATCCGGCTTCCACACAGGTGGTTACGAGACCCAGCTGAAGTTAACTGGCATGTACAAGAGGTCCACAGCACAGAAAACACTACTCCAGACACAGGAGAGAGAACGAGCCGAGTCGTTCTTCTTCGCCTTCCTTTGCGATTTACGGCAGCTGACATCCCTTTGAGTTACACTACTGCCCTCTTCTGGTTGTAATGGTCAATCGTCTGCTATGTGATCTATGCAGTTGTTCAAATCAAATTATTTCACATAATTCCATTTTTACCAACTTAGATTAGTTAAAATCTATGAAGATTTACCAAGAGTCAAAAGTCGCACCTTTACAGTTTGTATCTTATCAACCCTTTTGCGATTCTCTTGGCTTTCATTAATAACTATAAGGTCAAGAAGATAAAGAAAATTGGTATTTTTGCAGGAAATATGAACCATAAAATTATTTTAATGTTATATTGATGTTAATATGTATAATATTTTCTGTTCAATACAATGTTTTTCTTTTTCATCTTTCAGCTCTAGGCCTGTGTAGGGTCTGTCTTTTCTAACATGCCGACTAACGATGTTGTCAAAGAATAATTACAATACTTAAACAGTGCTTCAAGATTGCATTAACTGGCTAATCCTTGATCATTTAGCTTTAACTTTATATCTCACTGAAATATTAGTGTATTTCTGTCGTGTTTTATCTGCACTTAATAGGCATATAATAGGCATAAGTGACTTTTGGATTTCTGGATAGCAGTAACAGTAATTTTGCCACCTCAAACAAAACAGAACCATCTATACACAGTCACAGGTGAGAAACGTATTCAGACAGGTTTTTATTGTTAACTAAGAAAGATTAATGAACCTCATACAATCTTTGGTGCCTACAACATGCATTACCTGTAACTCTTTTGCATCTGGATCCGGTGTCGTTATAGCGGAACTAAATGACAGAGCGCAAGTTCCCACACGGACTCGCACTGCTTGTGATTCTCCTGCACCGTGGTTTCTCTTTATGAATGTTTTGTGTAAAGTTTGGTAGCGGTGGATTGATAAGAGTCTGTTCTTCCAGCAGAAACAACCCGCGCCACTGCGCATTGATCTGATCCGGTAAAACAAAGAGTGCATTCGTTCAGTACAGCAGTGCCGCTTTCAGCCACAGTCTGCACACCTCTGCACTGTTGATTCATAAATGCCGTCTTGCTTTCTCTGCTGTGTGAATTTATGCACTTATTCATTCTTATGCCAGCCAAATATGTAGTCTGATCGTGGTGTTGTGCACGACTGCATGAGGCCTGCTTTTACCTGTTTTTAATACAACAGTGTGATCACAGGAAATGCGCTCTCTGTACTGTTATTTATTTTTGTTTTGTTTTTTTAATTTGTCTTTATTTACAGTACTGTATATCAATTTTGGACCCACCCCTTGTTTTTTTTAATCTTCATTATTATTAATATTATTTATATATGTTGCTAGTGAAATGGGAAATAGGTAGAGCGATTAATTGAAACAGCTGGATGTAAATGCAGCGTATAAGGCAACGGTGGAGTTTGTAAAATCTAATGAGCGTGAAAGTCAATATTTTTTATTCTTCTATCTTAATTCTTCAGCACACCCTGAACTCTTTCGGGAAGCGTTCTTGTCTTTTCTTTAAGCAGTCTTCAGAAACAAACACTCAAAGCTCTTCTTTTGATGTTGGCTGCATTTTGTCCTATTTTCTCTCAAATTGATCCCACACTGCTTCAATAATGTTGAGGTCCAGGCTCTAGGAAGGCCAATTAATGTCCTTTATTGTGTGTTTTCATATCCAGGTATACCTTTACTCTAGTATACTGACAGTGTTTAGGATCATTGTCATGCAGAACAAAAAGAAGCTGATGTCAATCAGATGATTTCCAGATGGTATTGCATGCTGGATCGAAATCTGATGGTATTTTTCTCCATTCATAATTCCATCCGTGTTGACAAGATACCCGACACTACTGAAATGCTGCCTCAAACCACTGCAGAGCCTCCACTGTGTTTTACAGATGGCTGTAGATACTCACTGACTTCTCTACACAGACCTGTTGCCACTGATTTTCACTACAGTTCCTGTGTATTTTTATTTTCTTCCCATTTCCCTTCCTCAAGAATGGCTTCCTGACAGCCACCCTTAGGCTGAGACCATTTATGATGAGGCTTGAGTGAACACAGTGAATAGATGGATCACCCGAGGGTCCAGATACATTTCTCGGGGCCTGTGTCTGGCCTTTTTCTGTTTTTTTTAAGGGATTTATTTTTAGATAATGTTCGTCTACTGCAAATAGAATTATAGACCTGCTACTTCTTCTTTTATCCTCCCCTTGTCCAGTTTCCTCATTTTTCTTTAAGAGCACTCTGCACACTATGGTGAGATTTCCCAGGTTTTTGGGTAATAGTTCTTTGGAATAGTTCTTGTTCATGAAATAATACTATTTCATCCCTGTCAAGCTGCTATCTTTGCCATTTTTTTTATAGATTAAACTAAAGAAATGGGAGTAAATTCTGTGTTTTTGTGAATAGGTGTCAGTAACAAAGTGCTGAAAGATACAGTTTAATATTTGTTCTACTGCTAAGTTGTTTGTAATTCCTTAAATTATGTGCTCTTATGTGATTAAGTGACTCATGGATCAGTGGCTTAACCATTCCTCTAAACATGGTCAGGTACAAAGACTGGATGAAGAAGAGTGAAAAAGAAAAACTTTAAAACACCTTTAGAGAGTCTGGAGAAGTATTGCTCAATTTGTAAAAGAATTACAAGGGAGTTTGGCTCCACTGGAAGCAAAATATAAAGAAATGAGGGCTGGCTCAAGAATTTTGCCCAGTAGTGTAGATAAGGCAAAATAAAGACTTTTGCTCAGTTGCAAACCATTCTCATTGTCAGTAATGATTCCCACTAGATTTCTAAAATTCTTTAAGCTTCACTTGAAATTGTATAATTACTGCCAATTTCATAGATTATATGTTTATAATGGAAGCTCAAAGTGGATGTTTCAGCTATTTGTGTCTCTGTGTGTGACATAGACTTGGCTTCTCTGTTTTTATGATTCAGGCATGTCTCAGGACAGTCAGCACGGCAAGTGGACCATCTCCAGCAGTGATGATGATGACGATGAGGCTCTTCCTCCTTCAAGGACTGCAACATCTGGTTCCCGTCAACCCACTGAGTCCAGTCACAGTTCCTACCGATCTGCTACTCCATCACCACCCGTGGAGGTGAAACCAGAGCCAGCCAAACCACCGGTGTCCTCTCTCGCTGTTGGCTCAGAAGCCAGGCAGTCAGCCGCTAAGAACCAGTTAAACCCAGTGAAGTATGAAACCAGCCCTTCACTGGCTGGAAAACGCAAGAAAGTGGCGTCAGATAGCACGGGCTGGGCTCTCTCTGATAGTGATGAAGATGATGGAGAGGTGAAGGGAAAGAGTTTGAGTGACTTGCCAAAGAAGGCGCCTCCAAACCCCAAAACAAAGAAGCCAAAGGTGGAGAGCGAGCGTCCTCCAAGTCCTCACGGCCGACTTTACTACATCGATGAGCCCGATGACTTCTTTGAATCCCGTCTTCCTCCACTAAATGACACCTACAGGTTTTACCTCAACAAAGTCACAGGACTGGAAAAGAAGTACAACAATGGCGCTCTGCATATCCGGGGTGAGTTTAGAGAGAACAAAGCTTCAGACACTGGTGAAGAGACAGGTTACCGGTTAGAGCTTTCAAACTAGCAGGGAAAGTTTTTTTTTATTTCATTTTATTACCTTCACCAAAGAGCTTATGTGATTGGTTTGTTTTTCCTTCTTTGTTTGTTAGCAGGTTTACTCACAGTTATGGATTTATTTGAAAAAGTTTAGGAGTGGATGCGATAACTTTTTGAAACATACTTTAACATGGTGAGATGGCATTTTTTTCATATACATATCAAATGGAAATAGGAAAAGTTAAAAACCATTGTCTCGTACAACCATTGTACCAGTTCACAAAAATGACCATTTTAAAGCCCTTTATCCTTTGTGGTGAAGACCTTAGAGTAATGTAGCGAGAAGTTTAGTTATCCCATTTCAGCAGTCATTTGCAGACATCAGGGAGATAAAACATCAAAGGAAGCAACATCTGGCAGACCCAAGAGAGCAGCCATCTGCTAAGTGACAAATTCTTTGTCAAAGGCACAGCGAACAATGCGACGAGCAAAGAAAAACAACAAAAAAGGGAAACTGGCAGTTATATTTGCCATTTGCGGCTCAGCTCTTGAAATCTTGGTTTTAGTTTCACTTCCGCTGTTTTTGTGATTTCCCCTTGGACATGTCTCTGCTGCAAACTCCTCAGGCTTAATGGTTTGGCTTTAACTTATAATCCAAACTTTTTTTTCCTTTTATTTAGACATTCTTTCCCCATTATTTGGCACCTTGAAAGAATCGGTTCAGGTGAGTAAAAATAATTATGCCTTCTTTTTCTTTCCACAGATGTTTTCATTTTAAACAACAGTGATAAAACAAACAATCAAAAAGCAGCAACCATCTATCCCTGATAGTTCACACATGGCAATCCACTTTCTCAGGGCAGCAAATCAAAAAAATGCATGTCTGCTTGACTTCCTGTTAAATTCACATCTCCTACAAAACTCCAAAAAAGCCCCAAAACATTAAAAAGAAATGTTTACCTTTCTGTACATATGTTATTCTTTCTAGTGAAAGGTTGGAAATCATTTCTCTCATCCACTGTGTTCAGACCGAAACAGCGATTACTGGGCTTCTGAAAAATTTTACCCCTGTGTATTTTCCAAATCACTTTTCCTTGACCTCAGTGGAAAATGAAGTCCAGGGAAGATGTGTGGAGGAGAATTCATAAGGAGTTGGGGGGAAAAACAACTGTGGTGATCAGACAATCCAACTGCGGTTACAAAAACCTGCTTAATAATATGACAGTAGGTGTTGTGGAAGAAACAGGCTATAAAGTGAAATGAAATGTTTGCCACGTTGAGATTATTTGCTCATCCTGTCCACTCATGTTTTCACATCCCAGTGGAATGGTTCCAGTGTAGCTCCTGTTTTTATTAAAGCTTCCTGTGACTGAAGTCTGAAGTCAAAATACTGCACTGCCTTAGCTGAGGGCAGAACTAATGCACTTTAAATATAATAGAAAATATCTTATTATTATATATAAAAATCTACGCTCTTGACGCAAGATCATAACTTCTTGAGAAGCAGATTTTATTACAGCAGCTTAATGTTCATAGCTCACCTGTGGGTTTAACAGACTGCCGTTAAAGGCTTAAAATATATCAGCAGTTTATGAACAAAACTGAAAACACACTATTAATTTCTATCTAGGTCACCAACATAACTTATCAGTCACGCTGGTGACTGATGGTAAATTGTGAAATGACCTTATTATCCTCTATCCTCAATCCTTTCATAAGCGATGGTCCAGTGTGTTCTTTGCCTAAGGAGCTGATAAAGGTGGTGTTGACACACATTTCTTAAGCTCTTAGAAAATGCAACTGGCTCTTAATGCCTTCAGATGTATAACTCAGTTAGGATCCTTCCTAAACAAACCCGATTAGCCAACCACAGCCCTGGTCTCCATACTGTGTATGCGGTAATATGTGGTAAACAGCAGCTGTTGGATGGGTTACAATGAAACATGCGACAGATCCCTAAGGATGAATTTGATGACTTTACTTTTCATGTGTCAGGTGAAAAACTTGGGACATTGCAAAGAAGTAAAAGTATGGCTATAAACTCCACTCTCTTTCTTTATAGTTTAACTATTGCTTTGATATTGCCTGGATGGTGAAGCAGTACCCATCAGAGTTTAGGTAAGTTCTGCTTCTTCTTTCCTGTCACTGTACTATAACTCCCAGATCTCAGGTCTGATGATATTCATATAAAAAAAACGTTATTAAATTAAAAATTACAGTAAAATGAGAGAAATGAGTCAGACCATTGAGCGGTGAAAAGTACACTGTGGTGGAGGAAGGTAATGGTGCAGGGAAAGCTAAACTCTGTGTTTATGTTTTCAGGGATCGCCCAGTTCTGATCGTACATGGTGATAAGAGGGAGGCCAAAGCTCGACTCATCCAGCAGGCTCAGCCCTTTCCACATGTGCGCTTCTGCCAGGTACAGGCTGGCCCACACAGGAAACAGCTGTTTATCAAAGGGAAATGGTTGATATTATTTCCACTTTGGATTGCCGTTTAGGTTGAGCTAATGTTTTTATTTGTAATCATTTTTTAATTTTTGCAGGCCAAGCTGGACATTGCTTTTGGAACTCACCATACGTAAGCATTGTTGATGTCTAAAAGGGGTGCTGAGAGCAATCTAAAGCCTTAGGCTTTGGTTCACACATCAACTCCATTTCAGACTGTTTTTTTCCAATGTCTATGACATTATACAGAGCCAGGTTGTAAGCACAGAAGCCCAACACACCTGCTGTGCTTTTGTTTGTGAGGAAAAATCAATAAGAAGAAAGTTGTTTTAAAGAGGAAAGAGCTAAAACTGTTTGTTTCATACACAAAACGAATGTGAGTCATGCAAAGCTACCCTGGTCATGCAAAGCTACCCTAGAAGAATAAAATAAAATAAAAATAAGCATAAAAATACAGATGTAAATGAGCATAAAAAGTCATTCTAAATTTATTGACTACAAACTAGCACGACTGTTATGTAACCATATCAGGCTTTGCATCATTGTTGTCATTTTGGCTGTTTTCTTGTCAGAAATTGTATTAAATTCTACTCTATGTGGCATTAAAAGCTCTTCGATAAACACTACAGTAAAGATGGTGTGAGATATGATGATGTGAAAGACCGATAAAGTCAGAAAAAAAATGCTTTAAGTCATTGCTACTGGAAGTGGTTTTACAAGCTACTTAATCAGGGCGTGACTTTTCACAACACTGCAAACAGTCCATTGAAAATATGATTACATTTATATGATCCACATTGCAGATATTATAGGCCTTTTAGCTTGCTCTTTGTTGTATTGTATTGCTGTGTGTCATCAGGAAAATGATGTTGCTGTGGTATGAGGAAGGCTTCAGAGTCATCATTTTGACCTCTAATCTCATCAGAGCTGACTGGTACCAGAAAACACAAGGGTACGTCTATTCTTTATTTATTGTTGTTGTTGTTGTTGTGGTTTATTTGTCTGTTATCAAGGACACGGGAAGACTACCAAGCCAAATTTGATGCCGCTTGGTAGCAATGTGGTTTATCACCAGAGAAAAAGAGCCCTTCTAGTTCAAGAAGGGTTTGGAGTCTGCAAGTTAGACTACTAGCCCTACTTCTTATGAGCCACTTTAAAAGTATAGAGACTCATAAATAATAATCATATTGTGATTAAATGTGTCGCTTGGTTGTGAAAATGTCCTTAAATCAGTTTTTCCCAACTTAGGATGTGGATGAGCCCTCTGTTCCCTCGGTTACCAAAGGAAAGCAGGGCAAGCGCTGGTGAGTCGCCCACCTTCTTTAAGAGGGACCTGCTGGAGTATCTGGCATCGTACCGCGCTCCAGAACTTGAAGAGTGGATCCAGAGAATCAAAGAGCATGACCTGTCAGAGACCAGGTATACACAAGATGCTCTTCTGTATTTCATGGTTGTAACAAGTGGCTATTTGAGTTACTGATGCCTTTTTACCAACTCAAAGCAGTCTGGGGTCTTTCTGCTCTGACCTCCAGCACCAACAAGGCTTTTTTTTTTCTTTCTTTTTTTTAAACTGCCAGTCACTGGATTTTTTTTTTTTTCATTTTCGGATCATTCTCTATAAAGCTGAAAGATATGGCTGTGAGGGAAAATCCTAGTAGAGCAGCAGTTTGTGAAATAAATGAAATGAAGTGGCTGGGTGTATAAGTTTAACTTTTATTATAAGTAGTTTAAGTTTTGGTTTCTGTAACGAAGAAGCTTCCCAGCTCTGACGATGTATCCAATCTTATCTTATATCCTCTTATCTTATTTTTTGAGATGCAAAGAGACAGAACAATATAATCAGTGCAATAATGCCCAGATTACAGTTTGTTCTACCTTTGTCTTCTGTTCTCAGGGTATATTTAGTTGGCTCAACCCCAGGAAGATATGTAGGTTCAGATATGGAGCGCTGGGGCCACCTGAGGCTGAGGAAGGTAACGATTTCCTTTCAACTTTACTGTGTGACTATATCACCACTGAGGTGTTGCTCTTAAAAAGTTGGGTTATAATGTTTATAGAATAGATAATTTTCTGCAAAATGCAAGTGATTAGAAGGAAAATGGCTAAAATATGCAAAACATATGACTGGATTTTCCCTTCTTCTGTTTTGTTTGTTTGTTTGTTTTTAAGCTGTTGTACGAGCATACAAATCCTATTCCTGGCGAGGAAAGGTGGCCAGTGATTGGCCAGTTTTCCAGCATCGGCTCTATGGGATTGGATAAATCTAAGTGGTTGGCGGGGGAATTTCAGCGCACCCTGACCACACTAGGAAAATCCTCTCTTCGCCCAGACCCTCCTATGCACTTGGTCTGTCCAACTACAGCAAAGATAATGCTGTTTGCTGCATGATCAGATTTAAAAGAACTGTCTGCTGTAGTCACTGAGTTTATTAAGACAGGAAACTTTTTCACTCAGGTTTTCAGACTTTTTTTTTCTTATATATTTGAAAACTTTAGCACTAAATAATCAATCAAGCAGTTGCCCACTTCGTATATAGTCAGGGTTTTGTTGTTCCACTCTTACTTCCGGTCGTTCCTTTTGTTAGAAAACTTTCAGAAGATATTTCTGCAGCTTGCATTATTGAGCCACTTAGCTCATTTTATGACTTTTGTGTTCTTTAGCATTAATAATTACTAGGCAATTGCTATGTTTGACCACAGTTTATTAAAAGTTACAAAGCTCTATATTTCTAAAACAAGTTTTTAATGGGACCTTCTTTTGCAGCTTTATCCATCAGTAGAAAATGTGAGGACAAGTTTAGAGGGATATCCAGGTAAATATTCTTTTTACTCACATTTCAAATACAGTATAACTCATATAAAAACTAAACTTCTTCAGAATACTTTTAATTTTAGTATTTTCAATTTGCGCTTTTAAATATTTCTGTTTTTATTATTGTGAATTTACTTGTAATCTAAACATTTTTGTCCTCCAGCTGGAGGCTCTCTTCCCTACAGTATCCAGACAGCTCAGAAACAACTTTGGCTCCATTCTTACTTTCAGTAAGTTCTACCAAAGCAAAATTCAGTCCTGCTGTTAGGGCGCAGCAGTAATCAGTCACTTCTAGTGTGCAAGTATGATTGCAGTCTCCAGCCCTTTTTTTTTTGTTTTGTTTATTGTCACATCTGTTTTTAACACAGAATCTTTCAGGTTGATCACAAATCAGAACAAATCAGTAAATAAAAGCAAAAACACAAACTCAGCTCAGAAGAATCAGAGAAGTTCAGGAGCACCAGAAGGAAAGCAAATAGTGCGGCTGATTCCAAATAACTCACTGCACATACCAGTTTAAATAAACAGTTGGGTTGGGCTAATGAATTATCTAAGATTATTAGCTTGTATCTAATTTCAGTCTGCATATGGGACCACAATTTATTACTGTAGCACAAACACAACAGATGGCAACTAAAGTGTTGAAGAACATCGGGGAGAAATTTAAACAGATGAACTGACTGGGTGTTTAAAAACAGTTTTAATAATGTAACATTAAATCATAATCTCGAAGTTGGGGCTAGTCTGAAATTTGGTAGTGGAAAAGTTTTTTAGTTGAGATTTTAATGAGGTGGAAAGCCTGAAGTCTGGAAGTTTCAGAACTGCTGCTGAGCAGCTGTACTTTAAGAACAGTGATCAGCTAACACAGCTAAATGACCAGAGTTATAATGGTTTTTCAGGTCTAGCAGAAACACTGGGATTTGCCTATTGAGGCAATTATTGAGATATGAGAAAATGTATTTAGATTAGCCATAACGTAACATTCCCAAAAACAGGAAAAACATTGAACTGATGGCCACATATGGTTTGCTCTGTTATCTTCTGGGTTATATTTGACATCCAGGTGTCCGAGTTATTCCATGCATGAGGTGGGCCGTAACTAGGCCTTGACTTTTGCTTCTTGCGTTCTCTGTATGTTTTGGAACAGCGGTCCCCAACCTTTTTTGCGCCACAAACCAGTTTATGTCCAACAATATTTTCATGCAGGGGCTTTTAAGATGTCGCGAATAAATACAACAAAATAAAACCAGTTCCTGTACCCAAAAAAGTTTGGTACAGTTTGCACACATCTTTTAAGTGATCCGTGAATTCTTGTGTGTGGTTGTTTTTAGCCGCTGGAAGGCAGAAGCAACGGGGAGGAGTCACGCCATGCCACATATCAAGACATACATGAGGGCATCTCAAGATTACTCTCAGCTTGCCTGGTTCCTTGTCACAAGGTTTGTGTTAGTGTGCATCTTTGCATCTGTTCTTTTATTTCTCGTATAGCATTTACTGCTAAAACAGGCAGAATTACATTTTCATGCTAGACTAGAAATACGCTTTTCTTGTGGGTTGCAGAATTAAGAGTTGTATGCGTTTATAGTTATCTTTTCCTGTGTTTATATAAATAGTAATACAACGATGTGGTTGATAAAATTACTTGTTCTGTTTTCTATAATCAGTGATAGCATATTCTTGTGTAATGGTTGCATCTTGTGTTGTATCATTGTATTTGCCATTAGTCTGATCATTTCCTGGTCGCCTGAGCTGTGATAAAAAGTTTCACTTTGTCTCTTTGGTGGGTTTCAGTGCGAATCTCTCCAAGGCAGCATGGGGTGCGCTAGAGAAGAACAACACTCAGATGATGGTGCGTTCGTATGAGCTGGGAGTCCTCTATCTGCCGTCCGCCTTTGTAAGAGCAACATACAATTTAATTGTGAAGAAAAAAATTTCTATTGCCTTTTATCATTATTATAAAAGACCTGATGTGTAGTAACATGATGGATGTCTCCCTACAGGGCATGAAGACATTCTCTGTTGACAAAAATCCATTTCCGGTCTCTGCGTCCTTCTCGGGTTTCCCAGTGCCCTTCGATCTCCCCCCTACATCCTACACTACTAAAGGTACTGGGTGTTTTCTGGCTTTGGAACTAGACTCCAGGAACTGTAGTTTTCAATACTTCAACATTGACTTTTTTTTTCTTTTTTTTTAGTCCTAGAGGTTTTTGCGTGTTTTCATCCACATTAATAGTTTCTGAAAACACTATCAGTGTGGATCTAGCACCCACCAGTCCTGGCTCTATGTCCTGCATAACGTTCCTTTTTATCTGGTAAATCAAAGTATCAACACTTTGAATTTTACTTCACTCTTTTCCTTCTTTGCTCTCAGATCAGCCTTGGATCTGGAACATTCCTTACAGCCAGGCTCCCGACACACACGGCAACATCTGGGTTCCCTCCTGATCACACGCACACACGTCTCATTTGAAAGTCTGCTGTCTGTACCTGTTAGTTACTGTGTTTAGTTGTTAGTGGTCATTAACATTTTTCTAAATACTTTTATACTGTACCATATACTCATATGATTTCTACCAATAAATAAAATATTGTTAGATTTGTGTATTTGCAATGTCAGTTGTTGTTTTTCAGCATTAGAATAAGATTTAAACATAAGAGGTTGCACTGAAATAGCTTGAGTTATAAATCTTCATATGTAATTCCAATTTAGAATCCCAGGAGAGGTCTGATGTGGTCTTATTTTGGCATAATGGGGGAGGTTCTGTGTAAATTTACTTAATTTAAAGTGACAGCTCTGTATGAAACATCCCTTTTAAGTGAAACCTGTTGCACAGATTCATAAATGTTCAAGATATAAGCTTGTTTGCTTCTTAATATCATAAAGGATAAAGCTTGTATAGGATTTGGGGAGAACATTAATGGCTCATTTTTTTGTTTTTAATCGCCGATCTGCACGCATTCCTATTTTTGGTGGTTGGGATTTACAGCACTTTGTGTTTTTTTTACTATCAGGTTAATGATTATATCCGTATATGTACCCCTTGGGGTAAATTATTTACTGATTAAGCAGTTTGAAAGAGCCACAACCACGTTTTCTCTCTTTAACTTGGGTAAGTTCATCTCAGCAAGATGGCTTTTTTTTTTACGTGTTTTAATGTTAGCTCACTACATATTTACACTGGTTAGAATTAAACATATTTACCAGAAACCTCAAATTACGGTAGCACCTATACAAATACAGTATGTTTTTTCCCTAGATCTTTAAAAACCCAGGGTGCATTAAAAAGCAACTGTCCATTGCTGTCTGAATACCCTTTTTTTTTCTTAATCTAGCTTCAACAGCTCTTTCCAACATCGTCTCATCATCTTCATCCCACAGTAAATACTACAGCTTTGCACATCTTCTCCAGCATCGGACGCTTCCTCTCCATTCCTGGGGAAGAAGTGTCTTGGGGAGTAAGGCATCTCCTCACTCTCCAAGATTGCGTCAAGTGATCTGGTCAAAGATGTCTGCTCTCTCTTCAAGACATCTCAATACCTCCACAGGTATGTCACCTGGACCAAGTGCCTTTCTACTCTTCATCCTCTTCATATCTGCCCTTCTTTCTAATTCTCTATAATTCCCGATCCTTTGTCCAGGCTTCTCTTTCTCTCTCGATTTCTTCATTCATAAGCTCCTCAGAGTACTCCTTCCATCTTCTCAAGACACGCTCTCCATTTGTTAGTACATTTCCATCTCTATTAGGCTGCACATCCTTTCCAATTCAATCTTTCTGCTTAGTCTGTAGATCCATGTTCTTTATATTTGCAATAAGTTTCCTAAACGAGTTAATGCGTACGCTACACCTGTAAATTCACACAATGAGCATCTGGTCTGAATTAGGAGTTAAATTAGGATTCGGTGTATAAAAAGTAATTTTACAGCTTAGAAATAATTGCAATTGGGAATGTAAACGTTGGGATGTACTCCCTAGTGTGTAAACAGAACAAGAAGCAAGATTATACTTTCAGCTTCTACTGGGTTTCAAATTTCTTCTTCATTTTGTGTCTGCTTCCTTTAGGGGTCGCCACAGTGGATCAGCTACCTCCACCCTATCCCTAGCATTCTCCTCTGTCACATCAGACTACATCCTTTACTACATCCATGAACCTGCCCTCTAGTCATCCTCTTTTCTTTCTCCTGCTGCCTGGCAGCTCCACCTTCAACATCTCTTATAACCAGTTTATTCACTCTTCCTGCTCTGCGCATGTTCAAGGCATCTCAACCTTGCCTCTTTAACTTTGTCTCCAAGCAGCTCAACCTGTCAGTCTGACATACTCATTTCCAATTTTGTCCCTCCCGATCACGCCAAGGGAAAACCTTAGCATCTTCAACTCCTGCCACCTCCTGTCTTTTGTTAGTGGTACTGTCTCCAAACCATACATCATAGCAGCTCTCATTACCAACTTGTAAACCTTCCCTTTCACTCTTGCTGTTATTCTTCTGTCACACCCACTCCACCCTGCCTGCACTCTCTTCTTCACCTATCTTGTGGATTATCTGTTGCTTTGTGTTGCTTGGTTTTATGTTTAGAAAGATTAATAAAGTTACTGGTTAAACTACATAACATAGGGGGAAATATAGCATAACTTCTCACCCGTGTGAAGGTGAACAAGAACAAATGTGAGTGCATTTCTTAAATAAGGTGTGAGACATACTGCAATGGGAAGGGAAAGGGGAGGGAGGGAAAGCAAAGAAATGCAGTGTGAGAAAAAAGGAATCTAAAACTACACAAACAGCAATGAAAATTAATAAATTTAGTGAGCGTAAAAAAAAGTAGAACAAATGGGTAAACTGGCTCTGAACCTGTTTAGAAGTATAACCAAAAATATATGTCAGACCAAATTATTAGAAACATCCCACAGCACTGCTTCCAAGCAACAGCTCTCTGCCACTGTACCGAATCATAACTGCAGCCAGGTGTCTCTAATAAACTGGCAACTCTATTTACTGTACGTTCAGTAAACTGCGACTCCCGTCGTTCTTTGCGTCGGTGTGTCAACATGGCGCCTGTCTGCCGGACAAAAGGCGAATCTGTCTGACGGCGGATTGAAGCCCAATTAGAAGCAGAGGAGACATTTTGGGAAAACTGTCAGTGTCTGTGTGTCCCTGCGCCCCGAGGCGATAGATATATGGTAAAACAAACATCCGCGGAGGCTCTTGGACTGGAATAATAAGGTAAGTTAAGTCCTCCAGCTCCAACTACTGCTGTCTTCAAACGGTCCTGCCAGGAGCCCGATGCATTTCCTTTTTTCTGTCTGATAACTGCAAACTCCTTAAAAAATCCCCAGTGCCACCGCAGCGGTGTTTTCCCGCGGCGGTTAAGTTTCACACTATCAAAACTGATATTAGCGGTTTTGTCTGAAAAATAACGACTCGGGCTCTCATTCGGCGGGTGTGTAGTTCTCCAAGAGTCACTTAATAAAAAATAATGTCAACTTTTCCAGTTGCTGTACAATGCTCGCTAATGCGGTGCACTATGTATTCCAGCAGAGCGTCGTAATTACGCTGAATAATGAAAGTCATAATAATTGCCCTATTCTACTGTGTTTACTAGGAGTTAGTTTATAAGATGTATGCCGAATTCACGTATTGTTATCCATTATATGTAAAACGTATTAGGACATCTTCTATCGAGAAGTCAGTGTTTTCCTCGAAGCAGGGGGAAAATAAAATCCAGTTTTCTTTAACGCGATTCGGCGTTGAAGTTGACGATCTAAAGACGGACCTCTGCATCGGATTTACCTTAAGATTGGCTGTTACAGTATAACATCTGGTGACAACAGTCGACTAGTTTGTCTTGCGTTTCAGGTTTAGAGTCCAGTTAACAAGTTTCCTACTGTAATTTAAGGACTTTGTGCATGTGCACAGCTGGCACATGTCTGCTACCAGTTCATGCCACGTCTGGATAGGACTTTAAGTAGGTCACTGGGTTCAGGAATGGTAATAGCTTTCCTAATGTCTTTGACTTTATTAGCTCTACTTGAAGAAAGAAAAGTCATAGCCCACAGTGTGAAGTTTTGTTTTTGGTTTTTTTCAGGGAGACAGCTGGATTTATTTATTTATTTTTGACTGATTATTAGTTAAAAAGATCTGTAGAGTAAAACTTTAATGCCCCAAAGAGACAGGTATCCTACAGTCTCAAGAGGGAAACGTTCAAAATTTGTTTAAGAAATAGCAGATGGAATCAGTAAGAATATGAATTCATTCTCTGAAGCTAAGTTTGGAGAGA
The DNA here is from genome assembly GCF_000239375.1 of Pundamilia nyererei. NCBI lineage: Eukaryota > Metazoa > Chordata > Actinopteri > Cichliformes > Cichlidae > Pundamilia > Pundamilia nyererei. Next base: position 681,071 of record NW_005187426.1, read on the forward strand.
GAGCAAACCTTCACCTTGGAGGTAGCATTTGCAACTCAAAGGATGCTAAGGGTTCAAAATGGTCCGTAACATTTGTTCCAGATGCTGAAGGTCACTAAGGGTGACACCAGCAATCTTGGAGCACACCTTGACAGATTTGCCACGCTTGCTTCTGTTTTTAACACAAGGAGAGTCGCAAATTATAGAAAACGAGGAACTTCCTTAAAAAGAGCAACCGTTGATTTCCTTTTTTTTTTGTTTTTTTACATACAGCATGAATCAATCATATTAGGCACTGTTCTTGTCTGCACCTCAAAAAGGAAGTGTGTGCATATGTGTGTTTTCATGTACTCCATACAGTGCTTAGCAGGCATGAGCCAGTGCCAAGTACTATTCAATTATTGGTAAATCTGTCTGTGCTTGCACACACATCCTGTTATTTATCTGCTGGTTTTGTGACAAAGACTATCAAAGCTACACACATCCATTTAAAAGCTAGACAGAGGGATATTATTTTACTGACATTGTGGCATCTTATGAAGGGCGTTTCTCTGATTTTGTTTAAATGGGGTGGCACAAAAGAAGAACAAGACAGGAGGGGCCCACAGAAAATCAGAATATTTGATAAAAAGTAAATACAGTGCAGGAACTTGGTGCAGAAAACACTGGGAAAGATTTTTCAGTGTTTCAATGGGCGTTGTTTTGTATTAAACCGACCCTTTATTTAAGTAGGGTTATGAGTATTATTTAAGTAACACAAAGGTATTAAAGGTTTACCATCAAAATATACCTGCAGAATCGTAGACGCTATATTATCACATTACAATTATTGATTCTTTGATGTGTATATAATTTTAATGCTTTAGCTGGAGATGCTTTTAAATACTTTATATGCCACTGAGTAGCTTTATCGATAATAATACAGCATAATATCACGTAATTTATATTTTTAAAAGCTCCAGAATATTAAGTAATGCAGCTTTAAAATAAATTGTATGGAGTACAAAATGTGGCAAAGAGCATCATATTGAGTAGAAGCACAAGAAATACTTAAAGTACAAGTACATTAAAATCCACTTCAGTAAAGTGCTAGTGTACATTTACTGGATACATCTGCTATTTCCTTATTTTAACAATGATTACAACTGTTGAAGATTACATTTGGACTGCTTTAACAAGGTACCTTGTCTGTCTGTGCTTTATCTGTGTTATCCTTTTACCAAAGTTAGTGTGGTTGCCAGACGGTGTTAACATTTTAATGGCAAACCTCAGCTGGCTGGATGAAAACCTGATATGGAAGCTACAGTTTCAAATACAGCGAATAAATGTTGGTTTCCTGCCTTAATATGGTTTACTGTTAGTGTTCTCTGCTGAAAGGAAAGGTGGATTTTTGGTGGCATTCACTCATGTCTGCTAGGCATTGTTAATTGACTTCTATCTGATTACTTTCTCATTTGCCTCCTCATCACATGTTGTCACATGTTTAAAATTCTGTCTGTCTGTTCCTGACTTTGCAGAGAAGTAATACAACAAGTAGAAAAAAACCTGCTAAAACTGTTTTTGTGAGTTTTTTTTTTTTTTTTTTTAAACCTCTTACAGTCCCGCTGGCAACCAGTGATCAGGTTAGGGTTAGATTCAGAGCTGCTCTTTGCATTTTATAACTTTAATTAGAAAAGAAAAGCTATAGTCAATGCAAGAGTCTTCTATTCTTTCTGAAATTATGCTTCTTTGTTATGTAACTAAAATGCAATGCCAACCCTGGTGCTGCACCTGAGCAGTTCACTGTTGACCCGCTGCATGTTAAGAGAGGTTCAGTTTGAGACTTTAAAGCCAGACTTTGATGAGTTCTTCTAGTTTGCACTTACAGTACATGAAATCTTTGAAAATGCCTTGACTGGATCTTTCTTTGTTTAAAAGTGGAATAAATATAAAAATCTAAAGTCAGTCCTTGGCTTCATTTTTTTTGGTAATCTTCCATTGTTAATGTTAATCTTAGGTTACAAACTGAGGTTGAATCTCCAGAATGTGAAGGTTCAGATGTTTTTAGTTAGAAGCTTCTTCAACCTTTTTCTTTTAAATCTATTTTAGTCAGCATATCTTCCTCGGTTGGACCCCACGTCTCCTCCAGTTTTATGTGGATTAGTGATATTACACCTAAAGATTTTTCACTCTTAAATGCTGGACTTTATCTGTCCTTAATTGTCCTTTCTCACATGGGGCACGTGGCACTATATAGTTGCTCCAGAAGCGTTGTCACTACTGGCAGTCCTGGTTCAGGTGAGGGTGATGCCTGGGTGGAGCGTGTAGGAGGGTGCCCACTCGCTCTCTCCAAATTCTCCAGACAATTACTCTTTTTAATTTCTCATACAGGCGCAATGGGATGTCGCAAGGACTTTGCACTAGGGAGCTGGCAAGTTAAAGAGTTTTTAATGCTCAATTTGATTGAGTCGGACATTTACGTTCTCACTTACAGCTCCGCTGAGTAATGAGGAGAACAAGTGCAGCGCTGCAGTGAATGTGTGAAAGACAGTTCCCCTCAAAATAAACATCTATTTTTAGTATGCACAAAGATCAACTGATTTACCAGTGGTACTTGGTGTTAAGGCACATTGTAAAGAATACAGATGTTTCCTTTTGTGTTGAATTTGTGTTAGAAGTAAAAAAAAACAAAAAAATTGCCAAGTAAAGCAAACAGACTGTGAAACAACTGAAGATATGTTTGATTTTTGAATACGCATAACAAAATGTTGCACAGGTGATCGCGATCAGTGATTATCAAATTAAATGAAGTATATAAATAGTTTAGATAATCGTTTTTGTGGTAACGTTTTCTTTATTGATCTTGTGTATCAGTCTAACTTCAGTATGAGTCATCCTCTGCAGCAGGGAGGGAAAGTATGAAGCTTTGCTGCCTGAAATGTAAATTTTTCTTGGCATTCTTCCCAAGATGCAAACACACACTCACCCGCAACCTCCCTCTCTTATATCTGTACGTGTTGATATGCCTGCTGACTTTGATTTTCTGCTGTGGCCTGTTTTTCTTCTCTGCGCCAGAAAGAAAAGCACTGAGACAGATGTTTTATCTCTTATTTCTCTGTTTATCTTCCTCGCTTGCTCTCCCGCTTTCCTCCCTCGGTTCAGCCTTGTGACTGTTATGACAGTTTTTTTTCAGAAGTGACAAATTCACTGTGCAGTTATAGATAAGAATTAAAATTTAATGCGCCAGGGCTGCATTGAGGGGGGAATGCATTTGATTTAAAAATCATACAATAGCACACAGTGAATTGGGTGAATAACATATTTGTGTAACTTTAAAATGATTAGAGGAACCAAAAGCTCATCAGCTATAATAAAAAGCTTATTAAATGTGTAGGAATGCGCTTCATATCTGGACAGCAGCTGCTGAGTGGTGACGTCTTA
>NW_005187426.1:684555-711495 GCF_000239375.1 Pundamilia nyererei
TTTTTTTTCTGTGATTCTTTCAGATGTGAAGCTCATTGTGCAGAAAAAAGTCTGCAATGAGCTAAAAACTAGTGATTTTCATTTTGTTTCATAAAACTCGCACTATTTATGGAAAGCATTTATTTTTCTGACTAGTCATTTCAAGGTATGCATTTTTTAAACACCTCTAAAGTGTTTAGTTCTGTTGTCAGTACATAGAAGCACTACGCATGCCTGCATTGCAAACACTTCACAGCAGTCATGAGGATAGTGTTACTGTGCAGTGGGCACTGATTACTGTCAGCTAGAGGTGGGCGATATAGCCTCAAAATTATGTCACAATATTTCGTGAAAATGTGCAATAATGGTGTTTTTCATCATGTTAAAAAATACTGAACAGTGTTTTGTTGATGCTTGTAGCTTGCTGACAACAGCATATAGAAGTGTACCCAAATAAAGGGCGTTTTCAATCTCTCTTATCCAGTGAGCTGCTATCACTGATGACACACTACCTAATCCAAAGTGTGAATCTATTGAAGCAAGCTACCAGCAGCAGCAGGGCATTATAGTGCAATAGTGATGACACAGCATTATATGCAGTGACATGGCATAAGTCAAATGTAAGCCAGTGTTTTTTCTTTTCTTTTTTAGTGTTTTCTCTGGAGATTTTAAATATAAACTAAATGCTTAACACTTTAGTTTAACCAGAACTGCATCAGTTATTTCCATCTGCCATTTGCTCTTCCCGTCATATGGAGTTCAACTGGCAATGCTTGGTTAATTCATTTGTTTACATTTGGATTGCACATCACGGACTACCAGCATCTCTCCTTCCTAGACTGGTTGTTTGTTTGTTGTTTTCACCTTCAGCTGAAACAGTTTTCTTGCTTTTGTTGGAGGTTGTTGAAATAAGGGACTGTAAATGCATGGCGTTGCTATAGCAAAGGTATTGCAATATGACACTTTTATATTATGTTAAAATTTATACCAGTGTTAGCTCAGACAACTCTACTAAACAGTTTTAAAATAATCTCATACAGGATGTTCCAGCAGTGTGAGGAGCCTCGCTTCACCATCGAGCAAATTGACCTCCTCCAGAGGCTACGGAGGACGGGCATCACCCAGGCAGAGGTTCTCCATGCTCTGGACACCCTGGATCACCTGGATCGGCAGCATGGGCACAAGTTGACCCATAAACCTTCCTATATGCCACCTTCGTCTTCCAGCACTGTCGCCGCCTCTTCTTCCATGACTTCTACCGCCACTCAGACAAGTTTTCCCAACAACCGCCTCTCATTGTCCCCTAATAACAACTTTGACACCACCTCCCCACCTCTGCCTGTTCCAGTAGCCTCACCTAATACCATAACAGCAGTAGTGCCAAACGGTTTGGTTGCCGTTACCAATGGGAAGCTTTCACCACCCCGGTTTCCTCTTGGGGTGGTTAGCGCTACTGTAACCACACCAGGGTATGCGTTTGAAGCTAGTGAAGAGGACATAGACGTTGATGAAAAGGTGGAGGACTTGATGAGGTAAGAACAGCCCTTTAAATGGCAGGTAAAACGAGGGCACACCAGCTAAGAGCAGATTAGATGTTCTAGAAAGTTATTTTGGAGGTTGTTTTTCAGGGTGTGCATTCAGACAACAAGATTAGGAAACAGCTTTTTTTAATTGTTTTAATTTGTATTAAATGTTGACTACAAGAGACAGCAATGATTTTATTTCCCTTTATAGGACTCACAAAGGTGATATTTCTGGTTTATTGGAAGGGTTAGTTTGAATGAAAGACTTCAAGGCTGAGGAGAAACTGGCTAGTTTGCCAGATCTACATCTAGCAATCATAAAGCACAGCAGACAAGTGCTTTGTCAAGTGTTTTAGTCTGGTACTCCATGCCGTAAATGCCAGTAGACCAGCCTTCCCTTGATTCAATAATATAACACCTAGAAATTAATTTTTTTTATAAAATAGTTTTACCGGTATTTTTGAAATACATACATGTAATACTTGCATGTACACTCAATTGGAAAAGTCAGCATAGGAGGAACCTGCAGTATGATATTTTGATAGTCAGCCCTGGTAATGAGTGACGGAAAAGGGACTCTTGCCAACCAACTGCATTTAGTGCTACAAAGATTATAACACTATTTTCTTTAGTTTACTGCAAAAACAATAATAATTTGGAATTCAGATAGGTGCATGTTGCTTTTAAAGACACATGTACAGTAATTTGCAGCAGCAGAGGGTATGTGTTAATACAGAGGGTCCTGATTCCTGACAAGGCTGCTTGTAGCTCACTCTGAATATGAATATGATGCGATGATTGCTGCCAAACAAATACTCACACATACAAAATGAACACAAGTACACACATCCAGTCTAGTGCCTCTCATCTGTAGTCTGCAGCCAGACGGCAGCAATCAGCAGTATTGATTTGAAGATGTGTGAAAATGAAATCAAAGGAGAAGGAGAGCAAGGAATATTACAGCAGCACACATTCAGGTACAACAGCCTGTAAAGTATATTTGAACTGCAGACAGTTATATCTGGTATAAGAATAGTGATTGTTGTGTTGCCGTGTGTTAATAAATATCAGGCTTGTAATGTTGAAAATTTAAATGTGTTGTACCTTTTTCTTCTCCCTTCTTGTAGGAGGGACAGTGCTGTGATCAAGGAAGAGATTAAATCCTTCCTGGCGAACCGACGTATATCCCAGGCTGTGGTTGCTCAGGTAACAGGTGAGTATAAATTGAATCTGTTTGGTAAAACACAAGCAGAAATGTTGGTGTGTGAACAAGCACCAGACCCCCACAAGTGTGACTCTGGTCCCGCTCCTCCAGGGATCAGTCAGAGCCGGATCTCCCACTGGCTCCTACAGCAGGGATCGGACCTCAGCGAGCAGAAGAAGCGAGCGTTCTTTCGCTGGTACCAGCTGGAGAAGACCAATCCTGGTAACAACAATCCTTTCTCCAACAGCTCCACATTTCTCATAAAACTTTTCTGTAACTTTTCCACCTGTGGAAAAAATACTGTAAAATAAAACAGTAGGAGGGAGTTTTTTAATAACTAGTGTGCTGCTTTGAGTGTGTGACTCACTGTGTTGTCTTTTTTTTATTTATTTTTTTATAGCAAGAGCGAAAGATTTTTTTTTTATTTTTTAGGCTTAATCAGAATCAGAGATGTTTAGACACGAGTCAACAACTAATATTGAATATTTAAAATTACAAAAGAAGCTTACAGCCAGTAATAGATCAATAATAAATAATAAGACTTTGGATTAAAAGGTTCACAGCAAAAACAAAAAAATTGACAAATACAATTAATTGAGAGACAAAACTGGTAAAGACAGAAGACGACAAATTTAAATTGAACAATTACTAAAGCATTCACTCTAAAGGGAGCATTGTAATGAATTCCAGGTGGTCTAAGCATAGAAGAGTTCTGCCAAGCTCAGACAGCTTGTGGGACTTGCATTGATAGATAGTATCCGTGTAAATTCTTTTGTAAGAAAAGAAAACTTGTTTTTTTTTTGTTTTTTTACATTTTAGGAATCTTGAGAAGGCTACAGTTATGGAAACAAAGTGTGGAATAAACAATGGCTGCATTGTGTTAAACATGGGATCAGCATATTGGAATGTACAGAATGGAAAAACAGTGGAGTCTACTTCTAGTTAGCACGTGACCTCCCTATAGGGAAAACAAACTGTCGTGGTGCTTCTTCCAGATATTATGACTCTTATCTGCCTTATTAGCTTGTTACTCTATAAAGTACTGATTCCCAGTCGGTCTGAAAAAAAATACAACTTAAGAATTAAGAATGTAGTTGACCTGTCCCTGAAAGCAGGTTCAACAAACTCTGTCATCAACTCAGTTTCCCATTCCAGAAAGGCTGATCACAGTAAGTTCAAACAACTCTGAGCATGTCCACCGTCAGTTAAGCGTGTGCGTGAGTAGAGACAGTAAGCCATCATCAATGTGCCAATACCAGGATTCACCATGGCAACGGGTAAATACAGAGCGGAGCTTTCATTTTAATCCGGTGGAGGAATATGATTATGTTTCAGTGTGGGCCATGATGTTTATCTTTATAAATACAAGACAGGAGAAAGGAAACATTTTAATTAGTTTGGCCCACAATATACATTTTGTTTAAACGGTTTCTGGTCATCATCACCCAACTTGAATTTTCATTGGATGAAACTGGAATTTTACATTTGACTTTTATATCAAGTTTTTCTTACCTAATCTAATCAGGTGTAACCTGACAGGGATAAAATGTCTGTGACAGAAACTGGAGATGAAATTCTGGGAAAATGGACACAGGTTACTTATTTGCCTGTGCTATTAGTTACACAGTAAAGCAACAGACTCTGGCACATTTCCGCCGTCAAAAGGAAGTTTTTATTAAATGAAATTCAATTAAATGTTTTTTGAATAGTTTCTGACCAGCAGTGGGCTGAAACAAAGTTATGTTTTATGGTGGAGTTCATTATTTCTGCCATTACTGGGTAAGAAATGCCTAATAAGATTTACAAAAAGTCTTCTTTAATGTTTTTCAGTATAAGCATTTATATTTTGGGCACTCTTACAACCATAGCAGAGATCTTTGTAAGGAGTTACAATTACTAAGTGTTAAGCGATAGTAGCTGTTTCAAGTTATAACATATGTTAACATTAATGTAAACATATTAAAAGAAATGTGTAAGTTTTATAGAGCTATCTACATGCTAATCAGCTAGATTTTAGATATTTCAAACAGATCAGATGACTGGATCTAAATTGGATACAGATCCTGGAGCGGCTTGAATCCATGTTCCTCTCTGCAGCTGCATATTGAAAAAGAAATGCTTTAAAATATATTTAGTTCAGAATGTTAAAGTCCTTTCAGCCTCGTCTAAGTTAGAAATTAGTTATTCACATCATCACCACCTCTGACTGACATTTTTCTGTCAATGTGACCAACTATGACATATAAGGTAGTGATCATTAATCAGTGTATTATGTGTCTAAAGATTTATACAGAGACAAAAGTTTGATTTAGACAAGGATTGCTGTGGTAATGTACAGTAAATGCTTCCAATGGCACGAAACTGACTTCCAGAACCTACTAATTTACAGAACCTAGTAAATCTCATTGATCTTTTGTCATATTTGATGCTCCAGGTGCTACTCTGGCAATGCGAGCCACCCCCATACCACTGGAGGAGGTGATGGACTGGAATCAAGCTCCTCCTACATTTGGTTCGGCCCCCGGGGGCTTCCGTCTGCGACGAGGGAGCAGATTTACCTGGAGGAAGGAGTGTCTGGCTGTCATGGAGGGGTGAGGATGAGGAGGGGTACTGATGTAGAATTGTAGAACTGATGTAAGAAGAAGTGAAAGTAACAAAGTGCAATATGTATCTGCAGCTATTTCAATGATAACCAGTATCCCGATGAAGCCAAGAGAGAGGAGATTGCCACTGCCTGCAATGCTGTCATACAGAAACCAGGTACAGTCTTACTGGCGAAAGGTTGTGAATTGCATCCCAAATTAAGTATTAGTGATTGGAGAAACGAATTATTAGATTTGCTATTTAGTATAAATATGTTAACTACTTCTTTGGCTTAATATGTATTTATTAATTAGAAGAACTGCAGGATCCCAAACTTACCGTAATTTTTCTAACTGCATTGTAAAGCTAGTTATGTCCTAGACTGTGTGTGTGTGTGTGTGTGTTTTACAGGAAAGAAGCTGTCTGATTTGGAGAGGGTAACATCCCTGAAGGTTTACAACTGGTTTGCGAACCGCCGCAAAGATATCAAGAGGCGTGCTAATATTGGTAATGTCTACGTCTGTATTTGTGTGTGTGTGTGTGTGTGTGTGTGGGAGTGAAAGAGAGATACACGTTAGATGTTGTATACTACACTATGGTTTGATGTAAATAAATAAAGAACCCACAGGAAATCACTTGTGCTGTATCTATGTGCTTAAGAGCATTATGTGCAAGTAGCACGCACAAGAGCTTGTGTTTCACTTTAACAGAAATCCTAATTGTGTGAGGTTCTTTTTCTGTGTCACCCAGTTCACACTAGTATTGCTGGTCATCACAATAGACAGTGTTAAATTTCTCGCACACCTGAAGAGGAAACAGGATGTTGTTTTCTTTCCGAGAAGAGCAGCTTCTGAATAGTTGAATCACTGTTGTCCTTATTTTGAGTGTGTTGCTGTTTTGTAGCTGAGTCGATATGCTATGATGACGTTTGTGTTTTTGAAGAAGCAGCCATCTTGGAGAGTCATGGCATCGAGGTTCAGAGTCCAGGAGGTCAGTCCAACAGCGACGACGTGGATGGCAACGACTTCCCTGACCAGGTAAACTATATACGTGAATTCCTACATCTTAATGTCTGAACATAGAAACACAAACCCCCTAAAAAGAACAAAGCAGGAACTCTGTATTTTTAAAGTTAATTGCCTCTCTGATTTTCCCCATGAGAACTGTCCTGGTCTCCATAATTGTTTTTCAAGGGGCTCGGCATAACCTCAATAAGCCATTGTTATTAATGACACCCACAGCTGTTGCTGTTGTGATTATGTTGCTCACTTGTGCACAGCTTGTGTTTGTGCTAGATTTTTGCTTCTCAACACTTGTGTTGGACTGTTGTATGTACCATATATCTTGTGACTTCAACAACTCTGTATCACTACAATGACAACTGTCACAATGTTGACTATTTATGTAGAAAGCATGTAGCAGTTCTGCGTCTCTGCTCTGTAAATCTGTGGATGATTAGTTTGTAACGTTAGCAAATTACTTGGATCAGCCCAAAGCCTTTGGATCAAATGGTCTACCTGATCCTTTCAAGGCAGTGTTCTCCCACATGAAACCAATTGCATGTACCGGTAATCAGTGTTACAGGGACACTACATTTAGCAAGTATTTGCAGAAGAAAGAAAGTTCAGGGTCGGACATGAAAAAATAGCAAAACACAAATGTAACTCGCTCGTATTGCTCCAATATGAGGAGAAATCTCTCCGATAAGTCGACTTAGCGTGGGAATTTGTGCTTGTATGTTTAATAAAAATTAATGTTTGGCCCCAGTGTGTGAATGATCAAAATCACAGGAATATATGGTGACACCGATAACTTGCCTCTGCCTTGTATAACTTGTTTGCTGGTTTTTCACAGGGCTGTGAGGTGTCCTTATTTGATAAGAGACCTTCAGCAAGGCAGTTCAGTTTCAGTCGAGCTGACCTGTCCTCTCCAACCCAGGTACAGCTGGAGCACATCTACACCCGCCTTACATTTATCAGCGATTCCACACGGAGCTACAGATCCACTCAACCTTCTTTTTTCTTATCCCCTCACTCAGGTTCCCACACTGCTTCCGAGCTGGTTTTCTGCCCTGGGTAGAGGGGGCGTGTCTGGACAGAGGGCCGCATCTCTTATTGGTCGCTCCCTAATATCAGGCGCGGTTCCTCAGATGGAAGGTTCCAGACTAACAGGTGTTTCCTGGTCCCCTCCTTCCCCCTCTCTCCAGGACGAGCCCACAGTTCACAGTGCCCTGTCCGAGGCCCAGGATCCAGTCAGTTTGGAGAAGGCGGCGGCAGTGAGTGACAGCAGCCCGGTGGTAACCAATCAGGGGGATGGCGCAGGGTGCAGCGTGGGGAATGACATCAAGACGGAGACTCTGGAGGACGACTGAAAGGAGGGGCAGATATCACAGCTGTCAGAGCGATAAACAGGTGTCATTATATGCAAGCAGATTTTTTAGAATGTAATAATAAGTGGAAAAAAAATGACCAAAAGTCGTGTAAAGTCCAACCCTGAGATACCTCCCAACCCTACCTCCAACCACCAACCTGCTCTGCTACGCTCGTATAGGCATTATTATTGTATTATAATTATAATATTAACAATAAGCTTTTATTTGTTAGTGTTCCCCAGCAACCTGTGGAAAATTTAAAATGTACCTAAAAACAAATCCAGCAAAGAAAGTGAAATAGGACGCACCTTTAAGGGAACACATGCTGTAGCTGTCCGTTTTCTTTGTTGATTGTTTATGTTGAGGCATTTGAAATCTTCCATAGAAGGCTGATAAACAGGACTTTCATGCATTGTGCAGATTTTCTTGGAAAACTGCTTTTTTTTCACAGCAGGACAACACTGTATTTGACATGGAATTCCAAACATTTCAGGGTCTTGCACTGTGATCACAACACAACTTAACAGCCTCAAAAGATAAATGCGTTCATTTTAGTTTATATTAACTGATAGTTATAAAGTGTTGCAGCACATTTCATCACAGTTCTTTATATTTAAAATTTTATATTTAATCTTAGGGTAACAGCATATAAGTAATCTGTCTCTGGGCCCAAAATGTCTGAAAAATGTTTAAGAAAAAAAAAGAGAGAAAAATGGTATGAGCCTCCCCTGCCTGATAAGATAAACTCAATGTGTAGAAGCAGCAAAGGCCATAATGATTGAAACACCGATAATGCAATTTTATCATTACTAAATCTTTCAGAATTTATTGTTTTTACTTGTATTCAGATTTTACTTGTATTCGTGTGGTTACTTATATGCTGCAAGTTTATATTGAAAATTCAGCCGCCTAAGGTTTTCAGGCACTAATTTGGACTTAAATGTGATTTATTTCTATTTACAATAGTGAAATTACCCTTTATAAATATTTAAATACTGTGAATTTAGTAGCGTTTAAACTAATTAGGGCCTCAGTTTCCAGTGAGAATTTAAATCCTGTATGGCTTTACTTTGCTTCCAAATCAATAACAAGTTTGTTTGTTTTTTTAATTTCATTTTTTTGTTTTGTTTTTTTTGAGAGAGTTGTATGAAAACTAGAAACCTGGGCGTCCTTGTGACCGGGTGACGTTTATTCATTCGTACCCAGTTACCTGCTGGATTATATAATTAATAATCAACACATATCATTCAGCTGAGAGGAAGTCAGTAGTGTCAAAAAGCTGTTTAAATACTAAAGATTAAAATGTAAAGTGAATAAATACAGATGGGTGATAAATTAAAGGAAACTGAACCACTTAACTGAAACTGAACCTACAGTGTTAGGATCCAGTTTGGGCCGGTTTGTCCCTGTAGAGGGAAAGGTCACAATAACTCTACTTTCCTAATAAGGGCGTTCTCTTCCAGGCTGGCAGTGCATTGTATCTTTAGGCATGCAGTCTGCATATAGCTTTCAGACGTGCTTTAAGTTTTTCTAAACATGGTCTATCTTTTGATTTTCTTTTTTTTTTTTTAATGGTTATCTTTTAAGGTGAAAAAGCAAGTATGTTTGGTGTTAATGTCACTGGCTGGAGGCCATTGATTGGTAAACATTTGGTGCTTGGAAAGCAGCTGTGGCTGAGAAAGCCATTCATAAACTGATTGGAAGATTAGTGGTTCAGTTTGCACGTTGAATTGTCCTTGGGCAAGATGCTGAACCCCATATTAACACAATTGAGATGTTCAATACGGGTGCTGATAGGATAGTTAGTAATGTAAAAAACCTGATATTCCGACTATATTGGCCCATATGTTTTTTCTTTCTCTAACATTTGTTGTGTAGCTATTTATTTACTTGTTTACACTCTGGTTTTTGTGTTTGCATTGTACCAAACATAGACATTTGAAACGTGTTTGCTGTTGTAAGTGCTGATGCAATAGATCGGTAAGTGGCTAATATCATTGCCCCCGATGTATCTATCAGAGCGCGAGTGTTTGCACCATATTCTTAAAGGCCCATAGTATGCAAGCACTATATGAATACAGGTCTATTTAACGTTCACCAGTTTGGCAGTGTTGGGTTGTGCTTATTTTGTGTGAGCCGATGAACCGAAAAAAATGAGCCAAGAAAACAACTTTTGAAAACAGAAAGCAGACTCTTGTAAGCTGTGAAGTCACCAGACTGTCACCAGAATTACACTCACTTGGGCACCTATGAGAGAATGTGGGCTAGTTAGAGAGGACTCTGAAAACACCAAATGAGGGAATATGTTTTGGAGGAATGCTGTTCATCCCTGTGGTAGAGTTTTAGAAATTTGGAGAATCACTGAATTTCCAGTGCATGAAGGGCCAACACCTTGACACGACATTGGGTTTTTCCTTTAATTTGTTACCCATCTTTCTAATATGTGTGTGTGTGCGTAGACACACAGACTATACTTAAATACAGTATATCTATCCAAATCCATTTCTTTGTACACTATATAGACATATTAGCTTCAAATGAGAGAAACTATCAGTATGAGTCTTATCATGTTGGTGAAAGACGAGTGAAACATTAGCCAAAGTATTAAGTTTTAAAATTTTGTGTATTTTCTGAGTGTATGATAATCATGGATGAAACTGTGTGTTTGAGATATGCTAATCAAAGACGCATCAGATGTGTTAAAAACTATTTCAAGCAAATGCATCATTTTTATATTCTTTTTCAGGTATATCTGTGTTTGTGCTCGATATGCCATGTGTTCAAAACACACACTGTCACTTTTAAGCTGTATTTTCATTTTGAATGACACTTAATTTGTTTATGGTGCTTTGAGTCCTTGTTGAAATATTTCACTAGTCACTAAGACTGACTGACAGGCCAGAGGAGGTTATTTCTTTTGAAATCACCATAAGAAGAAATCTCCTTTAATAATTAAAAAAACCAAGTAAATATTTGAGGTAAAATTGAGGATATTTAAGGTTAGTACAGCCATTGTAGAAGTATTTTTAAAAGCTGAAGGCATGGAAGCGTCTAATAAGCCATAATTTAACTGTCTAAGTCAGATACACTCCTTGGTCTTCACATGTGGGTTCAAAACACCCAAGACAATAATGGCGAAGAAGTCCAGATGTGGGTGACGTCACAGCGATGCCGTCTTTACTAAACTGCTCGTGGTTCATATTGTTAAAGCTCCAGAACCCTAAAATAATTTCCAGATCAGTTTTGTAGTGAATACAAAATCATCCACCGGTCAAAAGTGAGTAAGGGCTCTGGGGCTTTTGGTTTAAACGCCGTCCTAGTCATGCACTCCCAAAATGTTCTGCACACTAAGCACCGTGCTCGGAGCGTTTCAACTACACTAACAGAAATGTCATAGTGATCCAAGCTTTGTACGTACGTCCTGTTCCACCAGAGTCAAGGAGGAGACATGGCTCCTCAGCTGCTTAATGTTCCGCTGATGAACATTAAGATAATTGAAAGATATACGGTCACAAGTATGTCTGAAGGATCCAGGATTTTAACTGAAGATTTTGACAAAATTTTGACTCTGGCTTTGCTGAAAATGAGCTCAAGTTTGTAGGCGAGAAAAGCAAAACAATGGGTTAAAACACGCTAAAAAAAAAGTAAGGATGACTGCAGTCTCCAGTATGAGCAACACGCACACAGACAGACACTTACTAACCTTTAAAACAAAATTTAAAAAAAAGTGAGTGCAGCTCAGTGGGGGATCACTGCTGACACTATCATTCAACACTATCAGTCCAGCTCTTACATTTGCTTACCTTTTACAGCTGACACTAAAACCTTCTCAAAGGCTAAAACATTATTATTACTACAGTGCAGTGTAACACTTGATAGAAACCTAAATGCTTATGAAGGTGCAGCACACCTCAGCTTCATGCTTAAGTGCCTCATTTTTCTCAGCGCACTAACAGAGGATCAGTGCATGAAGAAGACTTCTACAATGGCTGTACATTTTTAACCGTACTAATGCAGGCGAGTTAATAACATGATGTTCTGTTACACTAAAGCGGCTTCATTCAAACCGGTTCACCGTCACCAGGTGCTTTACAGGCTAAGCTACTAGTTCGGAGTTTAAAAACTCAACATATATACCTCGCTCCCTCCCATTCAGCTATAAGCTACTCCCCGCAGGTTTGTTCACAGCTGCTTCAATGTGAATCAAAGCTTCAAACTAACTGTCGAGCTGATTTGCGTCAGTCCCGTCTGGATCAAACTGTGACAAGGCCGTAAAGATGATTCACGCTGGCTGACAACAGAAGCGTCAGCGGCTTTTCAAAAGGGAAATTTCTCCTCAAACTAGAGCCAGTAAATATCACGTTTAAAGGGAATTTACTCATTTATGAGCTCCAACGTCCACCAGGGTCCATAAAATACGAAATAGTCTCTCTGTCATTCTGGTGGATTTCAGTGTTTCGGGCTAAATGTCTGAGAAACTTTGTTGCATGGTGGAGGATTTCTTTAATTGTGCGGCAGCAGAGCTGTCCTGGGTGTCTTTGCTTTAAGCATTTGAGACATTATTAGTCAGTTATGTAGCTTTCTGTCATTTAATGATTTACACCAAAATTTACAAACCCATCAAAGGGTTACAGATAGTTTTTTATTTAGTTTTTTTCTTTTTAATCTGCTAAGCAGAAGCCTTTCTGAAATGAATCTATGGATTCATTTAGGCCATTGTGCTATTTTGAGATTATTCTTTTTTGCCTTCATGGTCTTCTCGTGACATTGCATTTTGGAGGTCTGAAGCAGCCAGTTAGTGTGAGTTTGTGTCATTTTAGCTATTTTGTACATAAGAAAAAGGGAAAGAAACTGCAAATGAAAAATAAAGGCAAGGTCACAGTCTTAGTTTGATTACCCATCGCGGTCTATTAAAACGATTGGATAGATAAATCTGAGGTGGATCTGTGTCAATAATTTGTTAAGCACCACCAGGAGACCTTACAAAAGTGAGAGTAAACACTGATTTAAACGTTAAGAAATAAGCTAAACCTTCTTACATAAAGAACCCATATTTGCTTCTAATAACAGAAACCTCAGTCTTTTCTGGTGTTTACTGTGCTTTTGTTTGTCTGTTTTGATCTAAATGGACTCTTTTTGTGCCAGAAACTGCCTAATACAGTTAAAGTTCTCATAAAATAAAAAGCAGTAGGACAGAAACAGAAAAGCCTTTGCTCGTGCTGCGTGTTTCCATCTGCCTTCAGTCCTCTGTTGCCTTGTTGAACTGTTTTTCTTTTTTTGTTTGTTTTTTGGAACATCTACCTGTGCATATGTTTGGCACTGACTACACCTTGACTTGTCTTTACCTGTGCCATATCCCGCCGTCACTTTGGCCGGTGGTCCACATAGTACAGCAAATACTTTATTCAACAGGAAAGTTTGGATGTGCGATGCTTCCTTTAACAAAATCAGGGTGCATGTTAAGGTTGAGACTGATGCCTCTCATGTGAGGTGCTTTCATTCCTCCTTCATTGCTCAGTGTTGTGATATGCAGTTTCACGTTTAAAGAGTTAAAAAAAAAAAAAAAATCTGGTTTTTGGGTTGGTTTTTTTAAAATTAAGGTGAAAAACACATCTATCATCCATGTGGTCAACGTGAAATGGAGACGCTCCGGTGTTGATGTTCTCATGTAATCAGCCAGGAGGAAAACAAGCAGTGGTTGCCATTTCACTGTGGCAATAAGCTCTTCAATAAATCTCTGTAAAATGAAAAATATCAAACCTCAGCAGGATCTTTGTTGTATCAGTTTAAATTGATTTTTCTTTGTTTATTTGCTTCTTTTCTATTTCAGGATTTAGTGCCTTTTTTGGACAGTAGACTGTTCTGTAATCGCTATGTAGAAACTCTACATAGGCCTTTTGTTACTTTTTCATCTGTTGGATAAACCTTATGTTATATTTAAGGTGTGTTTTTATTGATATTCTATTTACAAGGGAATAAAAACTGATCAGACTCCATCAGTGTGCTGCTGTGCTTTCTTTACCTGCACATCTCACTACAGAATATTTAAGGCATTTGAGACTTTGGATGAAATCTCCGGTAACTAGTGAGCAAACTAAGATATAGATGCGTTCAAGTCATCAGGTTTGACCTGAGTGTCTGCTCTTGTCACTATACAGTCTGAAAATAAAACCAGCACAAGTAAAAGAATTTGACATCCAAATAAGGTCATCTGCTTCCTGAGGGCCAAGAGGTTGATTAGATTTCTGCCTAATTTCCAAAGTAGTCATTTGTGGTACTGGAACTGGGAAAAAAAAAAACCCCCACCGATATAAAGATCTGTAAAACAGATTTGCACAATTGCATTATGCGTACAGTGTGATCTGTGCCTGCAACCACGGGAGAAAACTGAGTATGTGCAGTGGGCTGGACAACAAGAAAGGAAACCAGAAAATAGGAAAACTTGTTTGTCCATAAGCTTTTTCCCTTTTCCCAGTTCAATGAAACTAGCGTGAAACACTCATACCATCATGATTTAAGCATTTTACTCTTGAAGTATGTGTTTTCCCACTTGAGCCCTGCCCAGTGACACGAAATATGCAAACTGCTCAGTTCTGTAGTCTTACTGCTTTAATAATAAATAAATAATTCGGAGTTCAGTTGAATTTCTGTATAGCTCCAAATCACAACAGCAATGGTCTCAAAGCATGTTGTACTTTAACCTCCTAAGACCCAAACTCTTCCACGGCATGCATTTTTAATTTCTCTTTGATATTTGGGCTGATTGGGGCCCGATGAATGTAAAAACAAAGAATTACCAGATTTTTTTTTTTTAAACTTATTTTTGTTTTTACGAAAAATCAGGGCCACATATGAGGATATTCGTTTAAAATTTTGATAGAACAGTAGCAGTATAATGTCCTCGTAAGTGGATATCAGGCCCTTGTAGAGCAAACTTGAGTAAATAACCCAAAATGTGATGTCCACATATGTGGACACCAGGTCCTAGGAGGTTAAGGTAAAAACCCTAAAATACTGAGAAACCCTAACAATCACACCCCATATGAGCAAGAGATTTGGTGACAGTGGGAAAGACAAACACTCTTTTAACAGGAAGAAACCTCCAGGCTCAGGATGGAGCAGCCATCTGCCACTACTGGTTGGATTGATCAAGGAGACGAGACAAAAGCCATGAAGAGGAAGAAAGCCAGATATTAAATGCAGAGACGTGTATTAACATGTGGTGGGTCAAAGGAATATATGTTCCACAGTATTAACAAAATAATTCCAGTTTAAGCTTCTGTATTTCCTGTTAATGTGGCTCAGTTACCAATTTGGAAAAAGCAGAAGCTCTGAAGTCTTAAGAAAATAGATATTTTCTACATGAAGAAATAAATCTGTTTTAAGCTCGATTTAGTTGTAGTTAAAGCAGTTTGAGCCACATCAATTAATACACCAAGCTGAAGGCTGAGGTATCCTTTAAATGAGTTTTGTAATGAATCTGACTGGAATTAAAGTGATTTTAAAGTACCTAATAACTTTTTGTCTTGGCCTTGAGTGGTGTAAACAATCCCGCCTTAACTTGTATATTTGAGTTTTCAGCTGTGACATTTTTAAATCAGAGGAGTGTTCGTCGGAGGACGCACGATTAATTCTGTGCTATAATCTGAGCAAATTACACAGTCTAATGAAAACTTGGCAGCAAGACTGACTCACTTCAATTCATTTGACCTTATTTGAACTTAAATGGGCTGACCAGTAAAACAAGTCCATAATAAACCCCCCAAAAAAGTTGTGTCTTCCAGTATTAAGAATTTATGTATACTATATAAGTGCTGTTTCAACATTACACCCGTTTCTCCACATGAAAGAAACACAACAGGAAATCTGTAAAATTACAGGTAAAGTTCCAGAAAATGGAAAAAAGTTCCAAATGAAACAAACAAAATGCAGTTATTTCTAAAAACTTCAAGCATCAAATCTTCTAGGCACAAACAAATACTCTGTTAATATTCCTCTTTTTTTAAATTTTATTTAATCTTATCAGATTACCCTTCAGATGGTTTTAAAAAAAGAAAAAGAAAAAACTTATTATAATACATGTTTATTCTTTGGATTGCAGCATATAATTACATAAAACAATTAAATTAATCAAAACCCAAACTTGTGCTCAGATTTTTTCTTTTATAATTCTTAATATGAGCATATATATACACACACATACATACATCGAACAAGCACTTGGATGGTGCACTCACACATACAAATGACACATCAGGACAAACCTGCCCTAAGGGATCAATAGTAGCAGTGACTGATAATGATTAGTTAAGATGATAGATGGGCTTTATTAATACTGCTGACCAGGCTGAAGCCCAATAAACAAACACTTGAATATTTAAATATTTTCAGCTGAATGGGTTAAAAGATACACGACTGAAAATATTTTTTTGTTGTCGTTTTTTGCAGGAGTAACAAGAGGAGTAAACTCTCTGACTCGGCAAGCACCAATCGCTCAGCTCGGTAAAAATATGGCAGCTGGTACCTCAGAGGAATATTGATAACAGCCTTTAAAATACACCAGCAGACATTGTATCTTAAATGATGCACATGCAACAAGGCGGCAATGCATCACCCGATGCCCTCATATTGCTCATTTGTGCAGTTTATGCTAGCACAGAAAACAGGAACTTGCTGCCAGCAGTGAAAGGCTGTAAAAAAAAAATATATATATAAAAGGGCCTCGGAGCAGGAGGTGGCATAAGCAAGGCCAGAGGTAGTTTCAAGGTGAAAACTAACTACCCAGGCAGGAAAATATGCTTTTGTCCAACACAAATCCAAGAAAATACAATTTCGGAGATAAGATTTCATCCCAAGTAGCTGTTAGGTTGCTGCTGCAGGGCAGTGGTAGGTTAGATTTCACTGTCTAGCTATATAGAAAATTCCCTGTGAGGAAGTCAGGCATGGTACCCACTAGGGGGCGACACATTAGCCTTCCTTTAACTGGAAGAGAGTAATAAACCTGACAGCTCCTGTGGACCAAACCATAAAAAATTTAACCAGACTGGCTTTCTGTGGTTTTGGAATGACCCTTTTGAATACTGCTGAGTTTAGTACAGAGCAGAGCTGAAATTGTTGCTGCTGAAACTAGTCTGGCTCCAGGTTGAAGGCCACATTAAGGCAGGCGGGGGTTTGCTCAAAACCAGTGATCCTATACTCAGCATGCAGCTGCAGGCAGTACGACAGACGATGCAAAGACATGGGATTGAAAATGAGCAAAATAAAAGCAAAAAACCTTAAAAAAAAGAAACTGCGAGGGACAAAAGATTCGTCCAGACCGACATACGCTTGGATCCATATCACAGGAATACAAGTAGAATTAAATGTGGTCCTGATGGTAGCGTCATGGAAACAATCTCTACCTCTAATCTTTATAACTACTGCAGCAGAGATGGAGCCTATTGAATTGAAGCTAGAATATTAAACTCATCCAAACAGCAATTACTAACGCTACACTTCCTTTTGTTCAGTTCTTCTTTAAAAAAAAAAAAGAAAAAGAAATCGACCCTTGTTGACGTGTGGATCTTGAGCATCCTGCAGTCTACAGAGCTGTATTCTTATCTGCTTTATGCCCTCATCACACTTGATCCACTGCTATGGGGAGCTAAACAGGAGATTGTGCTGGAAGAGAAGTCCATCTACATTGGAGCTTAGCTCTACATTTTACAGTTTAACTTCTGGGAGGAAAGCAGTGAGTAATCTTAAATAATCATACTAGGAGAAGGAGAAGAAAAACAGGTAATCTGAAAGAAGAAAAAACCCACTTCATCTTTAAAAAACAAACAAACAAAAAAACAGTTTGTATTTTTCTTCTTACATGTACAATAATTCCAGAAATTAAGTCTTCAATTCCATCTGGAGGCGTTTGTGCAAATGAATTGAAGCGTTGATATGAAAAAAGTGTGTGAAAGATACATGGTCACATGGTTTCTGAGGCACAACAACATAAAAGAACATCCAGAAGCCTGAAGTGATCTCAAACACACAAAGCAGAGCAGACACCAGGACGGGAATTAGTATTTTTTGCCAGTAGAGCAGCGAGGGCGAAGGCTTGCCGCTCTATGCTGAAGTCCCAGGAAATGTACGTGAAACGGCCGCTGACGGTTATTTTCCCATCTTGGCAACGACTCAAAGACACAACTGAATCAGAGACAGGTGCACTCGACACTCACCCACACACACAAACGCACACAGGAACACTTCCTTTATTACCACCGAACCGTTACAGACCACATTATTGAAAACTAACCGACAGAGCACTTCACAACCTGCTAACTAATGACACAACAGGCAGAAACTAGCCAATCAGAGGACTCCAGAGGTCTGGACTTTATGGCCAGACAATAAATACACAGATAATAAAATAGACTGTGGAGCCTCATCTTATATTTCAATCAGTTTCCTGTACAGAAGTGATTCTTCACCCAGAAAATATCCTGCCCATCGCTTCTTCAAGGCTCATACGACAAAGTGCCTCATTCAGAAGAATTTTACTAAGTCATAAAAATATATGGGCCACTGAACCAGGAGCACGGACTTTAGTTTTGTTTGTCAATTCGGGAATTAAACACTACTACTGAGATCCAATCTATCATACAGTATGAGACACGAGTAATCAACTGATTCATTTACAGGTAAATTTACAACGCTAATAGCAGCGATTTTAATTAAATCATTTGTGCAACATTTATTTATTCAAATAAAAAGGCTTTACCAGCTTGTGTGCGATCACTGCGTGCACACAAGCATTTAAACATAAATAGTAACTTCACTGATGGATCCATAAAGACGATAGTGTTCAGACATAGTGTGTTTACAGTATAAGCACACAGTAATCCAGATAACCGTTCCATCATCAACATCAGGAACCTGAAAACCATTACAGACACCAAAAACCTGCCTCATCCTTCAATAAAACTTATTCAGTTCATTGGGAGGCTCTTTTAAAGGAACCATAGAGCTAAAATACCCCAAGAACGTTAAAAATTAATTATTTTCCACCTTTAAAGCCATCTGGCCGTGCTTCATCCTCCCTCTCTTGAGACAAACCGAACACTTCCTCACCTCAGTCTCGACATTACTCCAGAGATTTAGTGTTGCCTTTTCAAAAAGGACCGCCGAATTTAAAAAGGAAAATCCAACAAAACTCCAGAACCCTCCAAAAAACATCTCCCATTATGCAACTCAGTAGCAGCTTTTATTAGAGTCTCACCACGAGATTAATGCATCTGTGGCTTCATGGTATAAATTTATAGAAAAGTGTCATTTGCTCAGGTGTACAGAGCTCCTCCTCAGAGCTACAGGACGTTTTCACAGGCAGTAAAATTTTCAATGTGAACTGAACTGGATTGGCCCTTTAAAGAAGACCTATTATGCTCATTTCCAGGATTTTCATTCTTTCCCATGTGACTGAATACAGTTTGCTTTGTATCACTTATGTTGGAATATCATCCATTTGTCAGGCCTCTTGTGAAAGCTGCATAAACTCGGGGGAGAGTCACAATTAAAAAGAAAGGCTGACACTTTAACACTTTAAACAGATTTAACATGTTTCAAATTTTTGCCTTTCTCCTTGGACTTCCATCATGTAACAGATTAAATGACAACTTACTCAAAATAACCCATATTTATATTATAGTTGGACTCAGTGGAGCCCCTCAATTCATAGAATGAAATAAGCTATTTTAGCTCCATTCCCCTCGCTTCAGGATGCCTTTCCTGATTGGCTCCTGAGATTAACCTGAGATGATTAGGTCATATAGAGCCAAGAATATAAAAACTGTCTGAAACAGAGCATTTTGAGAAGCTTAAAGCCTTAGATTTTGGCTTATAGGGATTACTTGTGCAAACATTTATTTTAGATATGATCGTTCACCACTGTAAAAGTACATACAGTACAGGAAATGAGTAAAAGCATAATAGGTGTCCTTTAACTTGTAAAAGCACTGCAAACACATATACCATCTTCACTCCTAATAGTGCTTTGGTGCACTGAAACAATTTAAATCACATTAAATCACAAGAATAAAATTCAGTGTAAAAATGTCATCATCCCTCTGGAATGTTTCATAAAACCTAATTTAAAAAAAGTAATAATCCACATGTCTACAATATCTTTTAAATTTTCTTCCACAGATCAGTCAGGACTGCCTCTGGGTTTAACAAAATGTACTCATAGCTCGTTCTCCCATTTGTGTCAGTATAAAGAAACAAGGACTAAAAACTTACTTTTAAAAAGATCAAATGCATAGAAGCAAATTCACCCTTCTCTCAAGCTTAAGTCACTTTCTTTTCCTCAGCACATACTCTGCCCATTTCCACCTCCACAGCACTAAGGTGCTGCCCAAACAGCGCCTCCTGGTGTCCGGATATCATCAGTCACTTTCAGGGACATGGGAATATCCTGACTGGGATTAAAAATCCAAACAAACAAAAGAATAAAACAAACAAAACAAAGACGACACCAAAGAAAGCCAACCTGTTCTCGTTACCTTATCTGGTCGCTGCATCATAACCACAGACATGTTCTGTTCACGTACAGAAGCTCCTTATCCAACGTCTCCAGTGCAAAAATCAACTTTTAAAGCCTCCCAGTTTCATAGTGGCTTTGTCACGACTATTCCTGCTGTACGAAGCTAATCTTTAACACCATCACGACTACAACATTAACGTACACACAGAGCAACACTGTACAACATTTACACACACACGCACACTGTGCTTTCCCCTCTGCAGTCCCTGAGATCACCTCACACTTAGCACAAGGCATTCTCTTCAACACAAACACGGCTACAAGGAGTTAAATATACAGACAAATGCAAACCAAGCCATGGTGAAGGCACATTCTGGGAGATTCAATCTTCAAAAGAAAATGGGAAAAAAAGGAGTCCGAGAGGGAGAGTCAAAGTGTCAGTCTGCAAATTGGACCTGGAGAGTTCAGGAAGGTGGCAACCGTAGCGTTAAATTCTGGACTATCAAGTAGAGGCATCCTATGCAGGGATACAAACATGTCAAGTGTGAAAACGCAGCAAATATCTACTGCCACAATATGATTTGAGGTTTGTGGTACTCAGGAACTGAGATAAATAAATAAAATGTCAAAGAAAAGTGACGCCAATCTTCACTGCCTAATAGTCAGCTTTATAAAATCTTTATGGTCAAATAGGATCATTTGACTTCTTTTAACAACTATTATAGGCTGACAATTAATCGTGAAAGATGAACGACAACAAAAAAAATAAAATAAGATGGGGCCAGTAAATCCATTAGCCTCGTCCTTTGAAAGTCTTCCATCCCACTGTAAAAATACCTTGCTCCCAACCAGATTACCCCAGTGTGACCACAAAAAAGCCACATGTTTGCATCCCTGTATATCAGCATCATCCAGCCTGCGGGGTTCAGTCCTCACTCCTGGTCCAAATAGTTCTGCTTTTCATTCAGTCTCAGCAGTCTTCCCACTGACTGCTAATCATCTTCCCGCATGACAACTGGTCCTCCCACGTACTTCCAAATATCCTGCATAGTCTTTCATTATCTTACTTGAATTGTTCTTGAAAGTTCTCTTTACCGTGTTTATTCTATATCCATCCAGACTCTATGAATGGATGCAGTGAGTGTAGAATCTAACTGTAGGAGGTTAGGCAGTAGGTCAGTTGTAGAGTATGAGCCTGTTGCATAGCTGAGAGGAGGACGACGACGATTGTGGGCTCCTAGTTTTCATGTCTCAGCTGCTCCAGGATTTGCGATTCTCCCCTCGGCGTGCAACAATGGCCTCTCCTCGCAGGATGGGGACGTGGGCAGAAGGGGTAAACTCTCCTGTCTGCCGATTGGTCCGCTCGCGGGAGGACAGCCGGTTTGGGCGGACCAGCACCCCGTAACCAGGCTTACAGTAGAAATACCGCTGACCTCCGACGGAGCCGTCGTTCTTACCTGCAAACATAAGGTCATCTCCATCAATCGACAGACATTTAGGACTATGGTGGACTGCGCTGATCCTTTTAACTGGATACATACCTACAGGAGTGTCCAGCTCCACCCCCACCCAAACTCCTTCAGCAAACTGTGTCACCCCAATGTAGCGCACCGTCCCCGCCTTATTGTTCCCTACTGTAACATATGCTCCTTCTGTCAGCCAATCAGGCAGCACATCTTCACCACCTCGCTCATCATCATCCACAAAGATCTCTAGTCTCTCAAAGCCTTCATTTCCTCCGGAGTTTATCAGCTTCTGTTCGGAGGAGACGTCAGACGTGATGCTATTGTGATTGGCTGAGTTGTGAGAAGCAGGCGAAGCGACGACTGACACCTTGGCACCAAACTGAGAAGGAGAGGTCACAATATCGTTCCTGTCAGCGCCCTGCTGCTGGGGGTTTGTGGGTAACGTGGTCTCGGCAGCCAGGAGGGAGGAGGATGAGGAGGAGGGTTGGAGAACGTCACACAGGGTAGCTGTAGAAACACTAGCAGAGAAGTAGCCGCTTGACGACTGGCTGAGGGGGCTGAGAGGGGTGGTGTCATGCGGGTCATGCACAGGAAGAGGAGAGACTTCTGGGAGCTCTGCCCGTCTGTCTTTGGCTGGGGGCCGTAGAATAGCAGTCTACAGGAAACCGGGGGGACAGATAAGAGCATGCAGACAAGGCAAAACAAAAGAGTAATCAACAACAGTAATCAACCTTCAAAATAAAACTTGACAGGAAGAAGTCTAGGGTCTGCGAATCTCATCTTTTGACTGCGTTGACTCCCTATAGAGCCCAAGGTGCATATCAGGCTAAAGCATACGTTACTGTGTACAGGGTGAGCTACGGCACAGATTTAGTGCAGTTCTATAAATCAAGCACAATGCAATTACGCTAATGAGTGAATCGCTGAAAAGGTCTTAAACTGCACATAAAGAGCAATTCGTTAAAACTTACAATGGGACCACATTAAGAACCGATGTGGAATTGGAATCTAGTAAGGATGCATCTTACAGAGAAAGAAGAGAATAAACAGAACTACAGAACTGTATTATGGGACTGCGTGATTTGGGTAGTAGATCTTCAGTTGCTTTTAGTATCCCTGAATTTATAAAAGTGCATTATCAGACTGTTGCAATGACCCTTGTTAGTTGATAAATTGGACAGCAGGGATTAATGGAGGCAACTTTTGTTTTTTGCAATACACTTGGGAAAAAAGTGAAATCATCCTCTAATGCTGCAAACTGAAAACAAACAGAGACTGTGGTTACCTAATGCGGTTTTTCCTCAAAGAACCAAGTGGATTAAACTACAAATAAAAATTACTAATCAAAGGTATTCATGTTATTTTGATCTCAAACAAAATCTTAAAAAGCCTGATTAAAATTAAGTTACCGATAAACCAAACAGCATGTAAAGGATAAGACGAGATTTAATCTCACCGTCTCGGTCTTGCCTTTGTTGTCGTCCCCTCCTGATGAGGTCACTATACGAGGCACGTGCTGCTGAGTGACAAGGACACAACAGAGAAAAAAGAAATGCAAATAAACAGGCTGTGGCAGGCTAATGGCACTGAATCAATGCTATGTATTTAACATCATGTCATGCTGCATATGCAACATTATGATTATTAGGATTGTTTACTACAGTCATGGCCAAAAGTTTTCAGACTGCTAAAATGTGTATTTCATACACTTTGTTCCTTCATTTTCCTGCCCCGGAAGTGTGCCATAGGGCGAGCACCTGGTGGCCTGGCCTTAGTCCACGGGCCCACCCTTTTGTAAGTCCACCACCCACAGGAAGGGCTGGATGCAGTGTGTGCTGGGCCGATTCCTGGCTACCAAGGCTAGCAGTGGGGAAGGAGCCTGAGCTAATGTGTAAGGTTGAGAAGTACTGGATAGAGATAGTGAGGCTCAACTCAACACACAGCTCTGGAGTTATCTTTGGCAGTGCTCCACCTGGGGATTCTGTCAGTGAGACCTGGAGGGGTGTGACTGGCCTGCCACACCTGAGTGGTGTTCTACTACTGGACTTCTGTACAAACCACAGTTTGTCCACAGAAAACCATGTTTGAACATAAGGGTGTCCATAAGGGCACCAGGACATCCCAGGCAGCTCGATGATCAATTTTGTAATTGTGTCATAATGGGGTTAGGGGTTAGCTCCTCCAGCCATACATTTGGACGCTCGGGTGAAGAGAGGTGCTGAGCTGTCAACTGATCACCAGCTGGTGGTGAGTTGGACCTGTGAGGTTGCACTGGGAATGTCTGACAGAGGCTACCGTCCACGAAATCTTCAACTCCCAGCATGAAGGAGCAGTCCTATCAGGCTTGGTTAGACTGTGGGACTTGGAAAGCAGGCAATAAGTGGAAGAAAATTGATGGATGTTTCTATGATATAGTGAAAAACAACGACATTTACTGGCACATGAAGAGTCAGTATTTACATTTTTGACCCTTCCTTTTCATAACTTGAAGTTCTAAAAAGTGGGGGGTAAGTAGAAATCCTCAAACTGATCAGGTAGGACCACTGATATGGCAGGAATCGATCACCAGTAGTCTAAATCTGACCAATAAGTTGATAGCCAGCATGCCACACAGAACAGCACAATGCACACTTTCTTTTAGTCATTAATTTGTCAATTATAATTCATCAATATTTTACTGAAACCATGAAACCCTGAAGAAAGAATAAAAAAAACAACAACAAAAAAAACCAAACTTGTGCCTGCGAAAACCTCTGGTCATGAGTGCAGCTACAGCATTACAGCTTATTAACGCATGCTGAAATGTCCTGGGCAAGATGTTGAACCCCAAATTGCTACCGATGCACCGATTGCAGCTTGAGTGTGTGGAAAGCAGGTAAAAACTGCTTAGTGGTGTAACCACACGTAACCATCTGTATAGTTATGTGTGAACTCATAACATGGAGTGAAAAATGTCACCTGCAATCAATAAACTATTTCAATGGGCAGAAAGAGTAGAAATCAATTCTGATTAACCCGTCTACAATTTAGTTCAGGTCATTTCAGTTTTATTGAAATTGCCAAATAACAACAGTCACCTCAAGGCGCTTTATATTGTAAGGTAAGGATCCTAGAATAATGGTTCAAATATTTAAAAATAAAAGTTGAAAAATAAAAAAGTGATATTATATCTATTGCAGGTATGTAACAAACTCAATACAAGGCTTCCAGGGAATTGCACTGGACCATCTGCTGACCTGCTGGTTTTGCGGCGAAGGTCTCAGCTCCTTCTTCTCATCTCGCACTGGAAACAGAGACTTGAGCAGTTTGGGCATCTGGGGAACCAGCGCCTTAACTGAAAGATAAGAGGCAGCAAGTCCTGAACGACCTGGAGGGGGGGAAGAAGGGAAGAAGGCGAGAAGGAGGAAGACGAGGCGAGAAGGGAGGAGGCAGAAGAGAGGGAAGGAAGCAAGGAAACAAGAGGAGGTCCGGGAGGTAGAGGAGGCATGAAAGATTAAGATTGGAAGTTGAAAGTGAGTCCAGAAAATGGCAAAAACCCCAATACTGGGATAGACTAACAGAGGAAGCTGGCAAAAAAAAAAAAAAAAACTAAACTAAACAAAACAAAAAAACTAACACAAAGATGATTTCAGCCATTAGGATATGATTTCATAAACACTCTAAATTACTGGACTGTGAAAGAGAAATTATTTAAACATCATTAATTCTGTTTATTTTCAAAACAGAATTACGCTGAAGGACGTCACAGTGACAATGATTCAAACTGACATGAAATCACTATGAATCAACTGACAGACAATATTCAGATTAATCACAGCAGACATAAAAAAAAAAGCTCTGTTCAAGGAGATGAGGAGAGAATGGAGACCTTTACACTAGAAATGAATACAAAGAGAGCAGGTAGATAGTGTGATAACACACTGGACATGGAGGATCTAGCATTTAATAATGTGAACAATGAAACATCAGATGGTGTGGTTAAATATCTTTGGAACATCAGACAAAAGAGGACAAGGTGGAAGAGAAAGTAAGGTGAAATCTGTGAGCAGCTCAAGTGGATGAATCCAGGCAGAAGAAAAAGGAGGAGAAAAGAATGGCTGGGGGAGTAAGATGGAGCAATGAGCAGAGCCCAAAGTGTTTTATTGAAGAGAGAAAGGAGATGGGAAAAGAAGGAGGGGTTTACCTTGCTCTGGTTCCTGGTTCTGTGGAGGAGGAGTGCCGAAGGGAGTAGTTGATGAAGACGGGGAGGTAGAGTAGGTGGAAGGGGAGGAGGCTGGGCGGGGCAGGGTGCGAGGAAACTGAGAGGGCATGTAGATATCCTGCTGACTCTCCCATCGACCCTGAGGGAGCAGACAGAGATAATGTTGGATTTAAAAGGATGAAATATCTGAGTCGTACAGCATCCACAAGTAAAAGCACACAAATTACTGCTCCAAGCACAAAGTATAATTTATGTATAGCTGTTCTTGTCAACTAAAAGATGCAAGTTGGTTAGTTTCTACTTTCAATGTACTACCTGTGCTAATGCACATTATTTTTAAATAATAAATAAGCATATTAACTTAAAAAAAAAAAGACAACAACAGCAAAAACAAGAAAAAAAAAACCAAAAAAACAACAACAGGAAAATACCCCTTTTTCAGATATACATGGTAACCCATATGTAAACAAATCATAAATTTTTTATGCAAATATAGGGTAAAAGCAAACAGGTCTTTCTGTTGATTTAAACTGAAAAACTTCAAACAGGGTTCCTAAACCTTTCGAAATATTGTTTTTTGGTCTTTCAACATGGTTTGTGTTCCAGTGTGCTAATGCACTTTACAATATGACATTAAAGTTGGGCCCTTTGAAGCATGTTGGCTGAAGCATAAAAAGTAAACAAAGTTAAATAAGCAGACTAAGAAAAAAAATTGTGTCACTTTCTCAAAACTCACTGTCAATAAATTATAAACTTATTTCAATTATAAACTTATTTAAATGATTAAGGTTGGTTACTTTGGTTCAGTGCTGAACTCTATAGTGTTTGGTGCTGAGATTAATCTGACTAGTATTACGTAGATAACTAGGGGTGCAACGATACACAAAATTCACGGTTCGGTTCGATACTTTGGTGTCACGGTTCGATATTTTTTCGATACAAAAAAATGTTCATGCCTTTTTAATTTGTCATTTATTATTGGGGCGATCGTGGCTCAAGAGTTGGGAGTTCGCCTTGTAATCGGAAGGTTGCTGGTTCGAGCCCCGGCTTGGACAGTCTCGGTCGTTGTGTCCTTGGGCAAGACACTTCACCCGTTGCCTAC
>NW_005187426.1:718410-743297 GCF_000239375.1 Pundamilia nyererei
GCAGTCATATTCGTTGTGTTCCCACTAGTGCTGTTAGCGTTAATCTCGTTGAAATGATGTTAAGGCCACAACACGGCAAATCTCCGTTAACGAGCTACCCCTGATCACCCGTGGTGGGGCTAGACGGCCAACACGTTAACGAGCTAACTGCGCTAACACACTAGTTCCCACCCATGTAATTGAGCATTGCGTGGCACATCCAACATACTGTTTCACTTTAGTCCATGACGCGCTTACCTTCAGGGTCATACGTCACATGAAAACCAAAATAATTCCAAACGCAAGATCTGAATGAGGGTGGGGGAGGTTCAATTTGCCATGTTGCAAGGAGAGCTTAACTTCTGTCTCCCCTGCGCTCTTCCTTCTGGCAATGCTGTCTGTGTTGAACGCTCAGTGGATCTGCGCTCGACAGTGCAGCCTAGGCGGAGTAGTCAAACGCAGATTCACTGAGCGCTCAACACAGACAGCATTGTCAGAAGGAAAGTTGATAAAATAAATTACAAATTTTGTATTGTTTGATACATATGCGTACTGAACCGAAAGCACTGTATCGAACGGTTCAATATCGATACGAATATCGTTGCACCCCTAGTAGATACAGAAAAAAGTTCTTTTATTAATTAAACTAAGTAAATTAAATGACCACATAATTATCGGGTCTATTTAATAACTGAATGCAGTGTTAAATACAAAGAGGTAAAGTTTTTGATTTCATGCAATAATAACACAGCTCTCCTAGCTCTCTTTATGCACGCTAATGAAGAGAGCTTCCAACGTTGCACAGGCAACACTCCAGCAGTTACACAAACAGAAACACATGATTTTGTGCTGTTGAACAGTGGGTATTACCTTATCGTCCAGCAGGCAGGTTGTGGACAGGTCTTGTCTACTTCCAGACAGCTGACAGAAGGGACAGCCAAGAAAATATATATATATTGAGAAACATCACATCTTATTGCAATAAAATGTAATGCCATCTGTGCTATGATGGTCTGCCACTATATTTCATGCTTTACCCTGTTAACAGAAGGAGAGCTTATGCTCCGTCTGTTACTCTTCCCTCTGCTAGTCAACTGCTCCTTCACGGCCACTTCCTAAAACACAGTATTTTAATGTATATATTAGAAGAAAATATTAGAAGATCATCAATTAAAAAAAAAAAAAAGCTGTGTGACTGGATGAATGCCTGCCTATTCATAATGTGGGTTTAAATTCAATCTACAGCTCTATTATTTATCTCCACCTACCTGTCTGAGTCTATCCAGTGTCAGAATGTTCTCCAGACTCAGGACACTCCGGAGGTATTTCTCAATGGCAGCTTCATCATCGCCTGACTGGCTGTTGTGTGCGCTTGCAGCGAGTCGGGCCAGCATCTCCCTGTCCTCTGAACCAGGAGCATCCTAAGGAGA
This sequence comes from Pundamilia nyererei, assembly GCF_000239375.1. NCBI lineage: Eukaryota > Metazoa > Chordata > Actinopteri > Cichliformes > Cichlidae > Pundamilia > Pundamilia nyererei. Next base: position 719,820 of record NW_005187426.1, read on the forward strand.
CAAAGCATCATAAAGATTAACAACATGTTTAATAATATGCTTGGCAAAACAATGCTTCTTCCCATTGGCCTTACCCCAGGTATGTTGGAAACCACCTCAAAGGTGACCCCACAGCCAGGTACGGTGCTGCGGGTTGACATCCTTCTGAGAAAGTTGTGGGCAAATCCCTGGCGGCCCGGGTTAACATTGACGCAGATCCTTTTTCTCAGCACCAGCTGCATGTCAGCAGGGTGACTAAGCTGGACCACCACCCGTATGGTCAGATAGACACGCTGCTCAGGATATGATCCCCCTCGACTGAGCTGAGGACACTCATGGACAGTGGAGTCCCAGGATGCCTCTGCTTTAACCTGTGGAGTGAACAGCTCAGTTACTACAAGGGTTTCTAATGAAAAGGCCTCCTTTATGAGAATTACAGGTTTATCCTCACCTCTCCATCGTAGTGTCTGACAATCTGTAGATCAAAAAAGTCATCCTCATCCTCTCCATTCAAGATAGCATCCCAGCCTCCAGCCTCTGGAACTTCAAACTGGTCTTGAGAGCTGAGGTCATCAGCTGGGGAATCAAAGATATTTCAAATTAACTTATATAAAAAGATAAACACTTTGTGAGATTCTGCACAATTTTGCAAATGACTGACTTACGTTTGAGATTGAGGAAGAGGACGGGGATGTGAGTCTCCATGCCAGGCAGAGGAACCCTTTTTAAAAAAAAAAAAAAAAATGTTGCTTAAACCTCTGTGTCTTAAAATGTTATAATGAATGCTAATTTCCAGCTCGATATTTCTGTTCTCAGACAGTAATCCTTTGCAATTGGCCTACATGCACCTCCTCAGTTCAAACAAGATACTTTAGCTCCATTCAAGCCAAGTTATTACAAACTGCAAACAGAAGGTTTGATGAGACTTCTGTGTTTAAACCAGAGTGTGTGCCTTATATGACCATATTAGGGATATCTGCGCTCACTGACATCACAAAGAGCCGTTTAAAATTTTAAAGCGGTTTGATACAGAGCGTTTAAAGCAGTCTGAAGCTGCAGCTTTAGGCTCACAGGGGCTTCAGCTGTTTTCAATAAGAACATCATTTAATGGGCGGTACCATTCAGCAGGTGCTCCAGGAATGCCGCTGCCAGCAGAGGGCACCATTACAGCATTTCTCTCCTCAGTTAGAGTCAAACGCCATTCAAGGAGCTGCGCCTCCCTCTCCATGTCATCTTCTGTTTTTTCTGTACAAAACATGCATGCATTAAACATTTCATTCACCTTACTCCACTTGCAAAGTGTAAATTGCTGTAACTGTGAATTAGGATCAGAAACAGTTGTTAAATACCTGTGCACATCAATATTTTGCATACTAATCTACGTATTTTTACCTGCTTTGCTAACCAGGCTCTGTAGGTGCTGATCAAGGTATTCCTGTCTCTTGGTGAGAGCACCTAACCACTGCCGCCGTAACCGTTCCAGGTCTCTTTCCTGTCCACCAAACAACTCAGTTAATCACTCCATCTTCTTCTTCAAGTCAGCTACTTCAAAGGTAATTTATGACTCAATGAAAGTGTAAATCACACTGTAGACAGAGTGGTCTACCTGATAACTGTCCATCTCATCTGCTTCCTGGTTTGCTGTGGTGTTTCTGATCTCCACACAGCCCACTGATACAGCGAGCACAATCTCTGCGATCAGGGGCATAGTGCCAGAATCCTGAACTGAGCGCACGTCCACCTGGATTCTTCTCGACTGACCCTAAAGGAGTATGAGGAGAAGGTTGAGGAGGATTAAGAAGACAAGACACTAGTTAGAATATTTAGAAGCCCGCTTTTCCAGTTTTCTGATTCAAACAGGTTGACTGTTTTTGTTGTGATGTGTCATCCTCACCTGCCGAAGCTGGAAGATTCCTCCGGTCCGCACATCTCTGGCAGGTACCACTTCCACTGGAACAAAGTCTCCATTCTCGTTTATCTCCAGGATTTGAATCCACAGCTCGAGCTTACGTGTTACCTCACTCCATCTACAAAATCAGACACCGTTTGCACACCTGTGCTCCTTGCAGAACAAGAATCTATATGTACTCTTTCTGTTATATCTACCTGTCTCGTAATGTGCGTGTCTTAGCTTGGATGATGCTGAGGTCCCACAGTGCGGGGTTTCTTCCAGCATCAGCCTGTCTGTGTCCGTACACCTCAATGGCGACTGCCCCTTCTGTAAGGTGCTCGATAAATTCCTCAGTTACGGACACAGCCAGCTCCTACATAAGCCCCCAAAAAACAAGTGCCATTCAGACCAATCCACAACACATTTTCACACAACTAGAAATCAAAATAGACACCGCTCAGGAAAGCTTCTTGATTTGTTGCAAAACTTGAAATTCTCGTCTTCCCTCCCATGTTTACCTTGCAGCTGTCAAACACCACCATGCAGTGTGGGTCCTTGTTGCTGGGTGATGAGGATGACGTGTCAACTTCGGGAGCCACGATGATAGGCTCAGGCTGGTCCCAGAAAGAATACTGACAGAAGACAAAGTTGGACAGGTACTGAGGAAGACCAGTAGCCTGCAGGATTTTAATCTGTGGATGACAAACGGGAAAAATGAGATGCCAACTAAACATACCTAATAGTCCAGGAAGTATTGGGAAGATTCAGATGGTCTGAATGCACTAAATTTTCTGATGAGCTATGAGTCTTACCATGCAGACCAGTTTGCGATCCTGAACTTCAATGTCCTGGTTGTTGTCAGGCTCATCTCCTCCAGCCATGTTATCCTCTAAGCCTCCTCCAACTCTTACCACCTCCACATGAAGGCGACCTGCAACCTAAACGCAGCAAGAAAACATCCTTTAGCCTTTAGTATAAGAAAAATACTTTTTTTTGAACAGGGAAAGATGCAAAGCTGTTTTAATAGACTTCATGAATAAAACTACGGACTTGAATAAGAGAACAGCATGTAAAATTTTCCCAGAATTTGTTCCTTGTCCCCAAAGACTTCCTGTATCTCTGGCTGTTCTATTCTATAGCTGCTCATTCACCACTCAGATTTCAAATGCAATCATGAAAATCAGCTGAAAGTTTACATCAGCTTCCTGGAGTCAATTTTTGCTATCAATCTTTTAACATTTTACCAACACAATTCCCTGAATATCATGCAAACTTTTACTTTTAAATTCTGATCTCAGTGAAACTCTTCCTGAGTCACAGTGAAAAGCATAATACCATACCAAGTCTAGAGACTGTTTCTGTAAGTCAGGGCTACTTCTATAAGAAGAAATTAAGGAATTAAACTGGTGACAAATTGTGTTCTACCTCTCCTTTCTGGTTGATGATGGGAACAGCGTACTGCAGTTTGACGTCATAGAAAAGACAGGAAAGGAAGACGTTGGCGACGCCGATCAGACTGTGGTTTTCTTGCTCGTCAAAAAACGGGTCCGCTCGGCGTAAATATGGACACATTGCCTGGACAAGGAAAATTTTAATAGGTAAATGTTAGAGATGTGCTTATTATGTGTGACTTTATAAGATTCCCAATAAGTTTACAATGAAGCTATCATGGTGGCATATGGCTGTTAACTCACCTGGTCGTCTGGATTATTTAAGTGGTAGTCCTGCCATTCCTGGTACAGCTCTCTCATGTCAACCAGACGGTTCTCCATCTTCTCCAAACTCCAGATCTGTTTGCCCCGACCCCGTCTTCGAACCTGGATCGCTGGTTCACTGAGCACTGCATCCCTCTACACACAGACATACTTATAAGCTTTTGGGAACACCAGAGGACAGGTCACCCACATGTAAGGTCTTCATGTTTGTGTTTACGACCTTGCGGTTTGCATTAAGGTTGTCTGATGGGATCTGCAGAGTGACTCGGTACTCTGTGTGACGTTCCAGCTCATCTGCAATGAAACAGGCTTCTTGTACCAGGAGGTTCGCCCTGACTATCTGCTCCCTCAACCTCCGAAGACTCCTCACCAACACAGCCTCCCTGCAGAAGGACAACAGGTGGAAAACAACATGAAGGGAGACAGGCGAACGGATGGATTAGGAAAACCAAGTTGGTATTAATCAGCACATTATGCATATTCCTAAAATTCAAAGAAACTCACCTGTCCTCACTCCACTGCCTCAGTCTGCTCTGAGCACTGCTTGAATGGCTCATCCCTCCTATACTGAGCCTCTCCATGCTGCGATAGTGAGATTGCTGTCCTGGACCTTGCTGCCCAATTGTTGGCCCTCCAGACTGACCTGTGGACAGGCGTTCTGGGTTGAGCTTCTTACGCAACTGCTGGAGCTCCTGCTCGTACATCTGCCTCTGTCGCTCCAAAGCAGACCGCTTCTCCTCTTCGTGCTGCCTCTCCAGAGACTGGAGGACTGCCTGCATGGGGTCTGAATTGACACAACGTTGAGAAGTCAGACAGGAAGTGAAAAAGACATGCTGTTTTCCATAATAGTGTCCTAACACATCTTACCATTGCTGCCCAGGGCTTTCATCATGACCTCTGTCTGGGCAAACTCATACGAGAAGCTGACTTCACTGGACACTTCACTGGCTGTATCACCATCTGCATCCAGCTGTTCACTGCTACCACTGTTCTTCATCACGCCACCTTCACCCTCTTCATCATCAGCAGCCCGAGAGCGCCGCTTAGGCAGGTTGATCCTGAAAGTGAGTTAAATGCATTTATCCATGACTCAAAAATATTTTATGTAACTTTAACAAATAGCCCAAACCGATTGATGGGAGGTTTTTTAAAGACTTAAAATATAAATTAAATAGAAAGAACAGCGGTTACCTAAAGAAGTGGTTGTTTCCCCAGAGGATTCGGTCCCCATGGTGGAGTTGCAGAGCACTGGTTACTGGAGAGCCATTAACACACGTCCTGTTTAAAAAAAAATGGTGACAATAGTTGGGAGTTGCATTTATATTTTTAAAGAACCTCAAACAGAAGCTGAAGTAACCGACTGAAGAAAACATCTCTTTTGGTAAGAGGACTTTAACCCTGGTGGGGTTAACTACACTATGTTTAGCCTCATCAGCATAGGGCCTGTATAATGTAGCAAGTTCCAAATAACCAGGACATCTTTTTCTTATCTGGCTTTACTTTGTAATCTTACATGTTGGACGTGTATTTGTATTTTATAGCTTATTTAACACCGATGTACCAGCCAGGAACTGCACATACAATTAGGTAGTAGCTAAATCTAGCACAAGGGATTGTTTCTCTCATGAGAATGTTTTTGTGAACGGTCCCTGACAAATACAGAGTAAAACTAAACTTAACTACTCTAACATAAGCAACGCTCACACAAAGGCGTTTATTAACTAAATAAGTCAACCTAATGTTTCCCAGTGTAGTTACAAGTGTGTTCACATAAACTAGACATTTTTGCACAAGGGTGACAAATTGTATATTTTAGAAAAGACAGCTATAACTTTAGTAAAATAAAAAGAAGCCAAATGCATATTACAAGCAGTTTAGCAACATATTTGCTGCAGTCTTACTAGATATAAAGCAGTCAGTATGAGACAGGAGAAATAAAGTATGTATATAGGTTTGTGTAGCATAAAGATATCCTTATGCAATTTAGAACTCTTTTAGCACCTTTTCCCAACTGATGGTGCCGAACTATTTGAGAGCAACAGATAAGTAGGCTGACCTCTAAATTCCACATAAAGGTCAACCAGAAAAAGGACTATGTGTTTCTGTAGCCAGCAGGAAGGGGGGGGAAAAAGAATCAGGATATAAATTTCACTCCACTGGTCACAAGTTAATAAGGGAAAAATACAAGGTTTAGAATGATTGCTGAAAACTACTGACTCTCTCTCTGTGCACTGAGGCTGGTGAGAGAAGCCAGCTGGCCAGTGGGCAGTGGTTTTGTGTGTGCTGATCTCTTATTTTGAATATAACCTGCTGAGAAATAAACCACCTTTAGAACTTTAAAAACCCTAATTTTAATCCAAAGTTACCCAATTAAAACCTTGCAGTGTAATTCTCTGAACTTTGTTTGTGTTACGTTTGCGTTCCTTACCTAGCGTTGCGGTAGGGGGCGAGAATCACAGCTGCCTCTGCTGTGATGTCAATGACACAGTGCTCTGCCTGGATACCCATCCCGCACAGCTGAATGTCCTGGGAGTCTGCTGAGCCCACTTTTGTGTGTTCCTGAGATGTTCAACATGTTACAATCAGCTGACCCAAACAAAAGGGGAATAAAGAGCCTGTCTAGAGGAACACATCACAAATCTATGGGATGTTCCAGTTATAATTACAATCACAACTGATCTAAATTTTACTCCTTAAACTTTATCTGTTCTAATCGAGCCCATCAAACAGCAACATTATTATGTTTCCATAACAGCTGGTTGCCTTTCAGGTTTCGTATAAATGAATGAAATTTCCTCTTAAGCGTTTTCAAAACCCAGTGCAAGTCACATGACAACTGGTTCTTCTTCAGCTTGCTATTAAGAAAAATGAAACTTCAGTTTCTATGATTCAAACTGTGTAAAAAAAAAAAAAAATCTCTTACACATCTGATCAAATTTAGTTTTTAGAGGACAAAGACTGATCGCTCATTAAGCTGCAGTTACACAACTCTGGTTTAAAAAAAAAAAGAGTCAGGAATAATACTTTAGAAGGCATTAGGTAAAGCATGATGGGGACTCTGTGTGTGTCTGTGTGTTCATGCAAACCTTCAGGTAGTACACAAGCAGTTCATTGAGTGCAGGATCAGCATTAAGGTTGACAAGAAAACTCTTATCGTCTCCAACTTTAATCCCTGAAGACTGAAGAGAAATACCCAGACTCTCCAGCTGCTTCTGACGCTCCTGCACACGCACGCACGCACACACACACACGCGCGCGCACGCACGCACACACACACAAAACACATCAGACTTTCAGCTTTTAAAGTATCTGAATGATGCAGTTTGAGAAAATAAAGACACTGTGCACTGTAATTATTACACTGAATAAAAACAAAATCAATTACATTTGATGTTTCTTGTGCGTCTCACCTGCGCAATCTCCTCAGTTTTGCGAAGCTTCTCCTCCCACGTGACCGTCATCTCTTGAATCAACTTTTCGGACTCCTCCAGACGGTCTTTGAGCTCTGGAGCTTTCAAAGACTGGCGATAATAAAGCACATGACAAGCAGGTGAGGCAAATACTTCAACACGGTGATTGCTTAGATTGTGAAGATCTCTCACCTCTGCCTGTGTCAGTTGCACTCGTAGTTTTTCGACTTCCTCTCGGAGCTCCCTGATGATGCGAGCGTTGGGATCTTCATTAACAACAGCATGGTTAACTATGTTCTTTGCTCGGTCGGCATAACGTAGTGTCGACAGCGTCTCCTCGTAGTTGTCTGCCGCTGGACTCACAGTAGCAACCATTGCTGTCCGACTGTTACCTCCCAGGCAGTCCTGGAGAATTCATAAGGGGGGAAAAAAAGAAAAAACTAAAATATAGAGGAAAAAATGCTATAAAATGTTTTTTGCTCAGGTGGTCGTTTATGTTTATCATACCTTCAGTAACCATGTCAAAACAGAGTCTCTGTAAGGAACAAACTTGGTCTTGTTCTTGGCAGTTCCTTGTTCAGCCAGAGCTGAGATCACTAGACCCAGAGTAGTGAGGGACCTTGCAAACACAAAGAGAAGAGACCAGCTGATGGACTGATAGCAATCATGTAGCTCTCTGTCTGCTTGTGTGTTGAGATACTTTAACGTCAGGCTTGAATGACCTTGGAAGAAATATTTAACCTTTATTGGGAAAACATTTAAAAAACTGTTTATGTACTGTTTCTCTGTCTCCATGCTTTAATTGCTTCATTACTTGTTGATGTTGCTTCCTTCCTTCAGGCGCTCTCCTGCTGCTCCAGTCTTTGCTGCTCGCTCACTTCCAGCCAAGTCTACCAGGCTCAGCCGACTCACCTTTTCCCCACTCGTCTACAGAGATACAGAAAGAGCAAAAAGGAAAATAAAGTCTGATTACTGTCCCATTTGCTGCTGCATCCATGATGCCTTATGCACTAGAGATGCTCTAGCAGGGTCCTGCAACCCGCGTTGGTGTTTCTGTCCACTGTAAAATGTATTCAGGTTTTTTTCCCTCCTTTCTCTGACTTTCCACTGATGTTTTTTCCCCAGTGTAACAAGCAATGGAACAAAAAGCCATGGTGTTCCCAGGCTGGTTTACAACATATCCAGGGGTTGCAGTAAAGATGATTAGGCACATCTGAATTAACTTCACTTACTTCAGAAAGCAGTAACACTGACCCACAAGGGGTCTGACAAATCTCTAATAACCCTTAAGGAGGCTGATTTTTAAGCAGCTACTACCTGAACACATTTCTGTATGCTTTTAAGTTTAACTGAGCAATATCCTTTCTTGTCTTCTATCCTTCTTATTCTTGTAATTCTACCAACCAGAGCACACCGTTATCTTTCAGTGTCTTGATGACAGTTTCCCTCTGTGTCTTCCCAAGGGCTGTTGAAGAGGTGGATATCACATCTCTATCTGTATGCCACATCCACTCCTGATTGTGACAGGTCAGCAGCTGACAAGGCTGAATCTAACACCTGATCAACACCTGCTGACAAGCCAAAGCAGCCCATCAGCTAAATATCAGCAGATGCAGTCCTCCGTGTGTCTCAACTGTGCACTTGTCAAGCCACCTTGCTTTTCTGCACACATCAATGTTTTAACAAAGTCGCATACAATGTCATGCAATTACTGATCAGCTAAGCGGCTGATGATCTGTGGTGTGACATGTCTGAACTTTACCAGGTGTTCTTATGTCGAGCCTCCAAAAGGTTTTGGCTGAATGTGCACACAGATACAATGATAATGGTGTTCTTGCAAAAGAACTAGTTCACTCCCACTCCCACATAACTCCATAAATCTCTATCAAGTCCACACTACTCCACTTCAGTTGCAGCCTTGCAGACTCAACAAGCCAACTTCACAAGATGAGACTACCTGCTCCCTTACCAGAAGAGTAACCCCAGTGCACAAAATGCCAAATTCATTACATGATTCACACTGTGCTACGGGTGAAGCCGAATATACTTAACCTTCTACTGCTTTAGTTTCAGTGTTGTGACCTTTAGGCTCTTCTGGACTGCAAAGCAAAATTTCAGCAAACACCATCCTAACTATTCTTTGACATCACTGGTTTGAATTAAAACAAAAACAAGCTCTCTCTTTTTAGTGTATATTCATCATTTTTTCTGATTCTAAACTTTCATCAAAATCTTTACAAGTCGTTCAACATTTCAACAAGCTTGACTATTGAGACTTAAAGCTGACCAACTATGAGGATTTTTAGCTTTTATTCTTGGAGATTTATTGAATCTGGTTCGCCTACTGTCTGAAACAAGCGACTTTAGCATCCTTTAAGCCAGCGGTCCCCAACCTTCTTTACACCACGGACCGGTTTATATCTGACAATATTTTCACAGACCAGTCTTTAAGGTGTCGCGGATAAATACAACAAACTAAAACCAGTACCGGTGCCAAAAAAACAGAAGATTTATTCATAACATGGAGGAAAAGACCCAGGGTTAACAGAGTTAATGATAAAAAAGATTTTAAAAAACAATGCTAAAAAACAATAGCAACCTTGAAAACCATAAATTTCACACCCAAGCCTCAACTCTCGCGGCCCGGTACCAAACGACTCACGGACCAGTACCGGTCCGTGGCCCGGGGGTTGGGGACCGCTGCTTTAAGCCATTAGAAGCAACTTAGAAGCTGAAAAACAAAAAAACTGATGCTCTATATATCTGACAGTATTACCAATATTGTTATTTGTGTTTCTGTCTTTTCTGAACGGCTGACTCTCAAAAAAAAAAAAAAAAAAAAACAAGAACAAAAAACAACCAAAGTCTGAACAACAGGCCATAGGGCAGGGGGTGGGCAACTCCAGATCTCAACGGCCAGTGTCCTGCAGGTTTTAGATCTCACCCTGGGTCAACGCACCAGAATCAAATGATTAGTTCATTACCAGGCGTCTGGAGAACTTCAAGCCATTTAAATCAGCTGTGTTGGATCAATGACATCTAAAACCTGCAGGACACCAGCCCTTGAGGCCTGGAGTTGCCCACCCCTGCCGTAGGGGCTGCTATGCTCACTGGCCGAGCTGCACCTGAGCAGGAAAAAACCCTCTGAAACAGAGTTTAGGGCAATCTGAAATCTCGGCTAAGAAGGATTTCGAGCATATAAGATGATGTCATGGTTAGAAATACAACCATGACTAATATGAGAATACACTATTGTAACCTATTTTATCAGGATATATAAATGTAAGAAAATAAGGAAAATCATAATAAGCTAACTTTAGCCATGTGTTCTGTTACATGTGTTCTTTTATTACATACAGAAAAGCTTTTCTACATTTTTTCTACACTACATTTCGCAGCAGTTTGTTTGTAGTTGTGAGAATGTGTATGTGTTACTATAAAATAAACATTTGTTAAAGGGGTTTTCATTGTGCTTGGAAAGCAAAGCAACCTTATCTTGAGAAGCGGATAAGTTCAATCTTAAATCTTAAACAGCTGCATTGCATTGTCACCTTGAAATCTCAGCTAAAGTAAACTCAAACTTGAATTCTGAAAAGACTCGCTTATGAGATAAAGCTCACCCTCAGGGACAAGTGATACAGATCAGCCTCACACCAGCACAAGTGTAGATCCCCCAGGACTGAGCAAATTGTTAAACAAACAAGAGATGTTTATCCGGAACAGAAAACTAGACCTTTTTTAAATAATGCCCTGAACTGAGAAGTCATGTTAGACAGCTACAGAGAGCGGGGAGGCAAAGCTGATGACTGAATAGCACTACCACATGAGAAGCCACAACCTTTTGTAATTCAGTAATTTTAGCTCCTTACTACATCATCAACGATAGGATCTGTAGCCCGGAAATATAAGACTTGGAGATAAAAACAAAAGTCTACAGTACCCTGACACTTTTGTCTTGTTCGAGTCTTAACATCTAACTAGCTATTCGAATAGTAAAAAGAGGAAAAGACTTTATTATTAAAGCAGGGGAGTTGATACTCGAGTCAGTAACAAATGTAATGCTGTAATGTGTCTGCTCATAAAACGAGTGTCGGGGCATCAACACACAGATACACATGGTAAGAAATAGGGTCAACTCTGCAGTGCAAAAAACAACTGCTGGAATACATTTTAAAAACTCTGCATTATACTACACAGCCTGCAAAGTGTTTTATGACACAGAGAAACATCAGGAAACCATTGAGATATAGATAGGTACACATGGCCAAAGCGCAAACAAATTTGACCTTTGAGTTGAAAGCGTGGCTGAAAAGTCCAAACAGGACAGGATACTGAAAGGAAAACCAGTGACAAGATTCTGAGTGTCAGAATGACTCATCCAGCAACAGGTGATTCTGCTACTTGTCAAAGGTTGCCTCTTATTAACCTGCCCCCAACACAGGCTGCGTCATTTGAGGGCGGAGATGAGCTCCAATTCAAAGATCAACGGTCAGTATTTCTTTAAAACTGGGGACAGATTATATATTTAGATTGAAGAAACTTGGAAGCTTAAATACGTGTTGAATATTGAAGTTGACTACCTTAAATGGTGTTCTCAGGGTCTCAGAAATACTGCTTACCACTGCCTAACAGGGTTTAAGTGCCATGAGTCCAACTCCCTAATGACTAATGCTCTGCTAGTCAGAGGATCACAAAGCAACCTAAATATTGCAGTCAGCACGGCAAAAACAGAAACAAAATTACTCAAATTGCACTGAATGGTCAAAATTGTGTTCTTTGGAATAACACAAACCAGTAGAGATTTTTAATCTGATGTTCACTTATGACGGGACAATAAAATATAGTGTTAAAAGTAGCAGAAGGATGTGTCAGCTAAGTGATTCACTCACTGACTACACAGTTTATGCGTTTGCTGTCTGTTAGACTTTGTTCAGCTTGATGAACCTACCGGCGAATTGTCTGGCCAACTCAGTGACTGACTCTGGGCGTGACTTGAAAGGAGAGCAGGCTGTATCAACTGACAAACTCACAGTCATGTCTGTGAATTATTAACAGGACTTGCTGGTAGCAACTCTAGCTGGAAATAAGAGCAAGGATCAGGAGAGACTAAGTGGGTCAGTCAGGACGGAGAATTAGTCATTTAAGTCTTTTCTTAAGAGTGCCTGGTCACATGGCGGAGCTGACATCATCCCTTTTGGTAGCTTTCTTTTTTCTTGTGGTTTAGATATTATTAAAAATAGCAGAAACATTATCGCACCCCAAAAAAAGTTCAGCAATCATAATGATTAAAAAGTAAAGTCTCAATCATTTCTAAAGCTTTAGATTTCTCGTGCCCGGCAAATCCTTGCAGGCCTTTTGAAGAAAATCTATGTGTGATTGATGTGGCTAGACAGTGTAGAGCATATTTGAGAGCTTAGAAGTGGGTGGATGATGCAGCAGCTTGATGGTGCAGGGATGAGATTATGGCATGGGGACTGAGGGAACATGGTTTGAATCCAAGTTGGAACAGATGTTAACTAGTCATCTTTATAAATAACAGACCAGTCTTGTGTGAGCATGTGTGTGTTTGTGTTGTTATATCTTACCCCAGACTTTAAATCTTTGAGTGTGTGTGTGAGAATAATGTTGAAGACTGCATGCGATCGACTGCTCTCCTCATTCATGTTGGTAGCAGCGACAGTGCGTGACTTATTGCCCTCTGACATTAGAGACTCGATGTCCTGAAGGAAGAAAACACAATAAACAAACAATACAATCATTTTCATAGTTTCCCATTTTGCTTTAATTTCAAAAACAGATTACATGACAGTATTGTACTAAAAAAAGAAAATGCTAAAATATTTTGCCATGTCTTCATAAAAATCACTATTTTGTCACATAAAAGAGAAAATGCGACAAGCATCATTACAAAGCTCAAACTCCAACCTTTAATACTTATGCAGTGACAAGTTCATGAGTGAGGATGGATGGATGCAGAGATACTGTAACCATGACGTTTAGCTGTAAATTATAAAATTGTTTGTTTCACTTTAATTTGAACGTGCTTTACCTCACTCCAAAGAATAGTTGTCAACATGGCCATAAATTACACAGCATATTCTTCGCCTATTTTTATATTTTATAATGATTATAATTTATAACTAGTGCGGTTGAATCGCCTGAAAATCACAATATAAAACAACAAAATGTTATCACCATTTTTGATTTGGTTGGTGAGACTACTAACATTTGGTACTTCAAGTGATATAAATACTCAAAGAGGACGGTGAGAGGAAATGGCAGCAAGAAACTCTGTTCAGGTGTCACAGAAAATCTGAAGAACTGATCAGACAGGATGTGTGGTGCAGTGCTGCATGGTGGATGTTTGGGGTAGTAGGTGACATAAATGCATGAAAGGTTTTTTTGTTCAGTGAATTGTTTTTACCTTGTAGCTGGCCACTGCTAGTCGAGACAGGCCATCCACGTATGGACCCAAAACTTTATGTTCTCTCACCCGCAGTGTTTGCCTACCCCTGGGCATAGAAGAAAATGAGGTTTAAAACAAAGACACGCAACATGGTCACTCGTGACCAATTGCATCCAATGCTTGAACAATGATGTCCAAGCAGGGGAGGCAGTAGAGGCTAGGCTTGCTCTGGTAACCAATAGAAGTCCACAGTGCACAGTTCACACTTTGTGAGCACTTGGCTCTCTGACCCCAATTCTAACTTGCCGCAGATCTAAGAACTTCATCATTATCTGACCCACAGCAGAGCGCATATGGCAGTCAGATGGTCTGCTAGTCTTTGGTCCGTTTTATTGAGGTTAAAAGTCATGCAGTGAGTGAAGGTCAAAGGTTATAGTGTCTGGGACAGCAGGCACAGGCCTGGGGTCCTGATTTACAGCTGACCTGCTGGACACGAACCGGACAAAAACAGTGACTGCAGGGCAGAATGCAAATCTTTTTATGCACTGACCACAGCAGCTGGTGGATCCAGAACAAATGACAGACTTTCACTGATTTATCAGCTAATCTGAGTTTATGTTAGAGCAGAGCTGCAAGCTGGTCATTTACCAGAAAAGTAGACTTACAGCAGATGTATTTTAGTTTATTGGAATTGTCATTATCATTATTAATGTGCATTTTTTTTTTCAAATTATTTGGAAATAAAACATTTAGCGTCTAAAATATTAGAAATATAAAACATTTTCTATCAATGTTTCTCCAAGAACAATTTCAGGGGTTGTGCCTGACATGCAGGTCAAACTCTCCAGATATTCAATATACAATAAAGTCAAATGCAGAATATCTTCAATCATTTTTGCTTGAAGAATGCCTTGAACAATTCTACACTTTCAAAACAGTTTCACATGCATTTTCTAAGAATCAACTTATTAATAAACTGAACAATAAATTTAAATGTGTTCTTATTCTTCAGTGCCTGTGTTTACAGTCTTTTAAATATGTAAAAATGAGTTTGCATTTGAAAATACACCGAAGACTGATGTAATTCTACACCTGCTGGTGCTGTTACAACCTTTGTGGGTTTTACAGTGAGTCAGCTCTAAGATGCTCAATCTAGTTTAATAGGATACTAATATTAGAAAGGCAGAATCTGCATTATAAGGATATGAGACGAAAGACAAACGTTCTGTAAATCTAATACTCTATTGATTTAAATTTGGCTCGTGGAAGGGAACTCAACCAAAGGCAACTACTGAATTGTTTAGGATTTATCAGAGCTGCCACACCTTTCAAATGAAAAACGAAACCACCCACACATTTGTAAAAGGGCTGATTGAGGAATGAAATCATACCCTTTGGGATCGAGCAGATCTCGGACCTTCTCATTGTAGATCTCCATGTAGGAGACCTCAACAGTGAAACTCTCCTCCTCCCGCTGTTCCTTCTGTGTCCGTTCAAACAAAGCACTGCACAGTCGAGGTATCAGCCCTGGCTGATCCACTGAGCCCATCATAGTGTACGACTTTCCCGAGCCTGCAAACACGGAGACAAATACTCCAATTTCAGGAGACTGACTGCAGCAGATATAGTTAAATGTAAAATAATTTCTTGTCTTTGTGGCAGCTGATACAAAACACTGCCACTAACACACAAAGTAATGATGGTACGATTGTGAAATTATTAAAGAATGATTTCACCTGACAAACAAGTAAAAGGTTCGACTCATTATGACTCATGTGTAGACAGTGGATCAATTTATGAGCTCCAACTTGCTGTCGCAGGGTCAAGATTATATGTAAAGTAAAAGTATGATAAGCGCTCTACACATTATGGGACATGAGATATCTGAAACATGTGCATGTATTTTAACTTCTGTGTCTTATTTGTACTGAAGAAATGCAAGTCGGTACAAGTGGTAGTCCACAAAGACACTCCTAAAAAGCTTTAAGGCAATAAAATATAGATAGAAATCTGCCACATACTGTAACCAACCCCTGTTGTTAAGTTAGACGCTCTGTCATAAAATAAGATTCACCATAAATATGTGAGTTGTCCAAGTGTAAATTACCAGTTTGTCCATAGGCAAATATACAGGCATTGTAGCCCTGGAAGGCATTGTGGAGAAGACTTTCCCCAAGGCACTGGAACACCACCTCCTGACCTGCAGTTAAGTGGCACAAACAGACATAGTCGGTATAACTGAAGTATATATTTAGTTAACACATCTGGTAGTGATATTTTAATGCAATTTCTTTTTGAATGATTAAAATAAAAATTTACATACCTGCAAATTTTTCCTTATCTGTCTCATCCATGGACCAGAAACAATAATCATAGGCAAAAACCTGTAAACACACAGACAAAACAGCACCACCATGACATGTTATACTGGAATATGTAGTCGCACAAGCCACCACAGTAAAAAAAAAAAAAAAAGGTGTATATTGTGTTTTTAAATGCTCAAATGCTCAAATTGTGTAATCATAGCGACCATCAAGTCTCAAACGACGATAAAAATAATCACACACAGCAAAGAGAACCAGTCGGAAAAAACATTCAGTTTCTAGGGAACAAGTATTGCCTCAGGATTAAAATAAAGGTTCATAAATTAAACAAACCATTTTGGCAATAATGGTTTTACAAATCATTACTTTATATCGCTGCCTGTATGGTTGCACACAGCTCAGAAACTGAGCTGAAGTAGTACAGCGGTGCCTTTGTTTAAAACAGATGATTCACAACCATGGAATTAGTGTTGAAAATGTCTGTGTGTGTATTTGTGTGCCGTTACCTTGGACTGACTCCTGATGATGTTGGGAGGATCGAGGTCAACGGGAACATGTGGAAAGACAGAAAGACGGCATTTAGTGCAAATTAAAAGGATGCAGTAGGATGGGCTTTCAAGGCTAATTTTGACCCTAATGTGTAGCATGCAGAGATAAAAAGAGAAAGAAATTTATATGTGGGTGGACAGACAGGCAGACTGGATTAATGTCATTTGCTTTAGGCTTTCCTTGTTTTAACATTTACTTTAAAACATAGCCATTGTTGTAGTTGTTTACAGCTTCTGTGTCACATGTCAAAAACAGCCTCTCGGGGGATTTGGGTGTGTATCTGGGTGTTAGGGTGGGCGCTGCATTCATCTCTGAGGGCGTAGTAAATCGTTTCAGGAATGCGTGTGTGAGAATAGCACTAGATGTGTGAGATAGAGGGGTACTGAAGCTGGCAGTGTGTTAACCTTTAAAAAGAAGTGGAACAGCTCTGTATATCTGTGCAAGCTTTTCCAGAAAAACTAAGGAAATATATACACAAGCAGCCTCAGTCATACACACGACAGACATCATGAGCTTTTAGCCAACAGCTATGTCCTTCAAAATGGTTTCCTCCAGTAAACAGACGGGAACTCCATCTGGTTTTCTCTGCATATGAGGAAATGTCAGTACAGGCTAACCTAATTCTAAATAGTATGTGCTGAAAATGAATTATAAGCTCTTAAGCTGGCAAATCAATAACTCTAAGTTACAGAAGCATAAACATTTGACATCAACCTGCTCCACAGATTATAAGAAATACATAAATTAGAGCATGGTTTTACATTATTATATGCATGAAGTAAATGAGTATGTGTCTGTAAATATGTGCAGACACATATGTGATTCCAGTTTCCACATCTTGGAGTAAAAGTGGTCTGTTCAATCAATTCAATAATTCTTACTTCCCACAAAAAAAACACAACAAAATGTGTGAATCTGAGTGTGCAGAGAAAACCAACCATTTTAGAATTGTCATTACAATATGAAGTATGACTGAATACTGGTAAATCAAGCCTGGTGTAAGGTTACTAGCAGCCAGCTTAACTGTCAAATCTCCTAAGGTGCTTAAGCACAATAATTATGCAAGTTCACTTCAGGCCACATTTTACAAGATGGATCATTTAAACTTAGGCAAGCGATCGCATTTGACGCATTTGCTGAATTGGTGCCAAGACGCCGTTATTACTTAGTGAGAAAGAAAAAGAGCTGGAGGCCATACACAAAACATTCTACTGCAGCAACTCAACTGGATTTTCTACTCTGGAGGAATCGCAATCATTGTTTTATATGGTTTACTCACACCCGTTCTAAGTGCCAATCTCTTTTGATCAGCATTGCACTTCACGCTGCATTCCTATTGGTTTGTTAGTCGACACGGGTCAAACCAGGGCTCACAGCATGAGACAGTCATCCTAAATTTGACACTGTCTGAATTTTGTCCCAGGATTTATCTATTAAAATGTCCTACCCTGAACCTCTCACAGTGCTACACAGGACTACCAATCTGTGGTTAGGGTCAGGCCGAACTCTCAAAGCATACTAGTGTGACCCAGGCCTGCAGATTCTTTTCAAGATCAAGATTGTTCAGTGTGAAGCCACAAGCACTGATTAGATTGGTGTTCCCTGAGAGAGGGAGTCTCTGGCAGTGCCTGTGACTCCTTCTACCATAGTTCATATTCACTTCAAATGCAATAAGGTTTTGTCTGTTGTCCTTTATTCTATTCATCCTAACTCTCCTCTCCTGTCACCTTCTTCCTCCATTAGTGCAGTGGTGGTGCTGCCCAAAGGGTGAGGGCAGCTGTCAGCCAAAGAGCTGCATCAAGTCAGATCATCATCTGACTCGATGGCTTGAGGAAAGAGATTTCTAGCGGTTTAAAAACCCACACTCAGAAATACTTCTGCCACCAAGGCCTACAACCTTTCACCGGCTTCCTTCTAAAACACATTACTGTACAGCTTAACATTCGGCAATGAAAACCTTGCTTAACCGAACTGTTCCCATTAGCATTAATCCTTTGTCTTAAATATCTGAAACACATTTAGGCCCTCATAAAGATGGCATCACGAGAAAACACACTTGCACAAAGACATCCTCACACCTGTTTCCTTTTACCCATGCACATTCTTTATAAACCACTATAGCTGCAGTTCTTGCACAAACCAGCCAGCAATCTGTAACACTTCATATTTCACAGACGTTCCACTGCTGATGTGTTGCATTCAGAGAGCAGATGCACGCAGACCGATTCCTATCTGCTGTGTAATTGATACCAGTAGCTATTCTTCAATAAGTATCCAATCAGGACTTCCTACAAATGTTTTAGAGGGTTTTGTCAATGCTAAAAAGTGAAGTTTAAGTTCCCAAGTTAAAATTCATTAATAACATTTACTCTCTTAAAGCACAAAAAAGGGGATGAGGTAGGAGTAATTTTATACACTATAGTTGTCATCCACACCCTTATTTTCAGATTTTTATTTTTTTTTAATCCTATTCTTGGGGGCTTTTCAGAAGTCTCCCTGCAGATGCATCTCCAATTCAAGGATGAAGCTAACTTGACAGGTTTTGACATACACAGTGATGACAGCTGTCACAATTGCTTCAAAGGCTGCTGGCAAGAAGGGTCACCCATGTTTTGCGTGATATGAAGCTAGGGACCCCCCCTGACCAATGAGCGAGGAGAATGAGACGGTCAGGAGAGCTGTGAACCCGCCTCGTGCACTTCTATTAGTCCCTCCCTGCTTCGGCCTACTCCTCTGCTCTGATCGCCGTCATTTAAAAAATAACTTAATGCATGGCTGCTTTCCCCCCCTCCTCTCTCTCTCTCTCTCTCTCTCTTCTGTTCTTGCATTCCTGCTTTCTCTCTCTCTCTCACTATCTCTCTCTCTCTCGGACTGTACCATCCATGGCGATGTAGGGAGGAACAGGAGTGGATGATGGAAAGAAGGCTGAAGGTAGCCAAGGGGTTTAAGGAGGAAAGAGCCTGAGTCTGAGACTGGAATGTTAAGCTGAAGCACAAAGAGCATAAGAGCAACACGGCACATACTGATGGCACATGACAACAGTTTTAGTACAGTTTACACAGGTTGGTATGCTATAGAACAATTGGCCTTCACATGGTGTGTAAATGATTAAATGACCTGAATTTATCCTCCTATATTAACAAACTGTACTCTCCAGACAGCATACAATGTTTTATACATAGCACATTTTAAACCTCTGCACATTCACTGTATATGTGCAACAGCAACCTGCTATTCTTCCGATGAGCAAAAGTCAAATAATATAGAGAGTCTGCTTTTTCTGTCCTAGTTCTTACTGCTCGATGTTCTGAATGAGTAATTAATTAACCAGTTAGATGTATCAAGTCCCCCCCCCCCCCAAAAAAAAATAAAGCCAGAAAAAATCCTTCTGAAAATGTATACATTCAAGACTCACTGTAGTTTAAGTGTGTCTGCAGTGATCATGCAAGTACTGCTGACATTAAGCCCCAAACCAAATTGAAGCCCAAGTAAATCTAGTTCAGTTTCTCAATCCCTGTGATGCACTTTTAGCGGAGGATGGTTACTTTCCCTGCCTGCATTCAACCCTTTGCAGCAATATGACAGAAAACTTGACCTACAAAATATAAATAGATTGCATCATTTGTATTATCAGGCAACTGAACAGTAGAGCAATTTGTACACAAATAAGACAGACCAAGCTGTTTATGTGGCTTGGCTTTGATATGAACACTGAAATTAAGGCTGCAGATTTTTTTTAAGTTCCACCATCTCATACACTTAGGGTTAGTTTACCACTACTACTAAAATCCACAGCTGGGAGAGGATATAGTAAAGGTGGCAGTGACTATCGCAGCCTATTTATATATTTGTGCGATCAGCCAGTGCTCTCCTGCTTCCCTCTGGTGCTAAGCAGGTAAAGTATGCTCAATTTATTGATGTGCTTACATTTAAGCTCTCTTCTTATCGCTGCACTACAGGCCAAACAAAGTCCATTTATCTTCAAGATGTTCATGGAAAAGTCAAATATTCAATCGACTGCTCACAGTACACCAAAACAATTCAATTTCTCACACATTTTAACTTTAGTTTTTATGGCTGTCACTTTCAGACAACAAAATTTATGGATTAAAGATTGCTGTGGACCTAACTCTGTATTCTCTTCTCAAATATTAAAGATAAAAGCAAATGAACGTGTTAGCTTGGACTTCGCTGTTATTGGTTAAATCCTATCTGACATTCGGATAAAAGATCAGCTCGACCCAAATTCAAAAGCTGATGGAATACTGGTCACAATGTACTTATTTTTGCACTGATGTATTCTGTTTTTATATTACATGTGACAACAGGAGTTAGCAGGAGAGCTAATGTAGGAAGCTAACAGTGAAGAAGAAACAGTTTGGAGGTATTTAACACCACCTTTACCAACACCTTTTGTTTGTGTGTTTGGTAAAGGTTTTCATTTAACTGCAAAAGATGACTAAAATGATCTGATAGGAATGTAAATCTCCAATGAGATGAAGCTTTGACCTCAATTTTTTTTTTTTAAATCTCTTAATAGTCTTGCCCCTTGTTATTTCTCTGAGTTGCTTCACCCTTGCACACCATCCCATGCTCTTAGTTCAGCTAACTAGATGCTTTTGACTGTCCCAAAGATATTTTATACATCCAGAGGAGACAGTCTTTGCAGTTTTGGCTCCTAAGATGTGGAATGCCCTGCCATTGGAGGTCAGACAGGTTCCATCTCTTGCTGCTTTTAAAACTTATTGAAAAACACATCTTTTCTCCTTGGCTTTCAACCAAGAGTAAGTTGTTATCAGTCTTACATTTTTACCCTTAGTATGTACCGTTACCATTTCAAATGTTTGGCCATCTTCTATGAATTAAGTTATAGCTGATTAATTGTTACATTGACACTTTGGTCAGTTGTTATGTTGTTTTTAAAGCGCTTTGGAAATAAAGTGATGATGATGAACATTTCAACATTTTCTCTTGTTACATCCACAAACGGATGTATTTTATGTGATAGACACAAAGTAGCCCATAACTGTGAAGTGGAAAGAAAATAAAATTTTTGTATTTAGCCCTCCTCAGCCAATTCTTTTTTTGAACCTTTAATTTTTGGCAATTACAAGTCTTTTGGGGGTAGTTCTCAACTGCTAAGTATCTACTTTTAAGATTTGGGCAGTGACTATAGATAAAAAATTAGCATATGGCTAAATCTGATACATTTACAGCAATGTTTATTAATGTACATTGTCCCTCCTATAAAAACAAAAAAACAAAAACAAAATAACAACAACGACAACACAAGCTCCACCCCAAATTCTCTTTGTGAAAATAGCTCTAGTGCAGTCAGATTGGAGGGACAGCGTCTGTGAAAAGCCATTTTCAAGTCTTGCCACAGATTCTCAATAGGATTTATTGGACTTTGGGCCATTCTAACACAAATATGCTTGTAATATGCAACATTGTAGTTCTGACTGTAGGCTTGGTGTGGTTGTACTACTGGAAATTCTACTTTGTGCTCCTTGCCTGGACTGTCAGTTTAGGTGGATGACCATATCTTGGTAGGTTTGCTTTAATGGACTGCACAATGCTCTGCGAGATTTTCAAAGCTTGGAATACGTTTTTAAAACCTCCACAACTTCATCCCTGAACTGTGTGGTGTGTTACTTGGTCTTCATGATGCCATTTGCTATTAATCATTAGTTATTATTAATCTTTTTTTGGGGGGGTTCCCCCACAGCATGCCTTTTGTCCAGCCTTCCACACATCACCCTCATCCAGTTGCAGCAGATGGCTGCCCCTTCCTGAGTCTGGTTCTGTCAGAGGCTTCCTTCTGTTAAAAGGGAGTTTTTCCTTCCCACTGTTGCCAGGTGCTCGCTCATAGGGGATCATCAGATTGTTGGCTTTTGTCTGTATTATTGAAGGGTCTTTAACTTATAAAATAAAGAGCCTTGAGGCAACTGTTGTTGTGATTTGGTGCTATATAAATGAAAAACTGAATCAATTCTGAATTCTCAAACAAACCTTTGAGGCTGTCACAGAACAGCTGTATTTATACTGAGATTCAAGTATGACAGGTGGACTATTTACTAATCAGGTGACTTCTGAAGGCAACCGGTTGCACTGGATTTTATTTAGGGTTGTCTGAGTAAAGGGGGTTGAATACACCAGACTTTTTAGATTGTTATTTGGAAAAAGAAAATGAACACTATATAACATTTTCCTTCCAATTCACAAAGCCAATGCATCAGTATCACCTCTACTTGCAAGAGCAGGAATAATGTGGAGTCATAAGCCAGTGTGTCAGTCTTTTCCATCTTGATTCTAATGCAGACATTTTATTAGTGGACCCCCAACACATGGTTGGTTCACACTGAACAAGTTAAGCACCCGCCCTTACTTTACATTCAAGTGCCATCTTTTCGACATTAACACAAACACTGTAGAGCATTCACTCCCAACACAAATCTTAGTGAGCACAATAAAACCACTCTTACAAGCACAATGTATACTGCCCTCAGACATATGGTGTTACACACACCTCATCCAGCATCAATTCAAGATAAGGGGCCACATAGCCACTTTTGTGTATCGCCTTGGAAACCAAGCCGCCTGTATTTGCCTCGTTGACATCTGATGGGAGACAGATCTTTGTCAGAGTGTGTCAACATTCAGCTTCACGAGTCCAAAGCAAACAGCCTCAGGTCATCATGCAAACTGCAGCGACTGATGACGTGGCTGTAGGGAAGTTAGCTGCCTGCTTATCAGACACACAAGTGCAAAGTACCCTGGCAAAGCAATGCAGATCCTGGAGGTAAGGACATCTCTGGTGAGAAAGGACACATGGAAAAACACCAAGGATACTAAGTTTAATGAGAGATTTAATATAAGACGAAAAAAAGACCAAAAAAATCCCCCACAAAAAACTCATTAACCTTGGTTGACAGAGTGAATAGGGAGGTAGATAATTACATCATTAATGTATCTTTGATGGTCAAGAAATTTCCAACTTCAATCAAAAATGTATCACCATTATAGTGAGTCATAGAGTCAAAGGAGCTTGCAAAGAAAAGCGTCTGGACTTCTTTAAGTTGGCTTGAAGACATTTCACCTCTCATCCGAGAAACGTCTTCAAGCAACTTAAAGAAGTCCAGACGCTTTTCTTTGCAAGCTCCTTTGACTACGATGACCTGGATGACTGAGAACCTTCACAGAC
>NW_005187426.1:744083-788060 GCF_000239375.1 Pundamilia nyererei
ATTATTATTATTATTATTATTATTATTATTATTATTATTATTATTATTATTATTATTCACACATCCTGTACACAACCTCGTCTGCTGGCTGCTATTCTTTCCTTCCACATTGAACAAGACAGTCAGGAATGAGAACATAAGTTACATTTGGAAAAGTCCTAATCCTTATATTTCTAAATGCTGATGTCTGTATCGGTTTACACAATAAGCTACAAGTCTTCAAAAAGTAATCGTCATTTAGCCTTGAAAAAAAAAAAAGTGTCCTCTGCTTTGACCCACATTAAACTGGAGGTATATGTCTAAACTGAAACAACCGACAGGTGCTTGTGCATCAGCTGTAAGGCATTCGGCACCAAGTCCATCTGGATGCATGCATTTACTAATCAGGAGTAAGCTTGAGAGCAGATACCTTTTAAATGAAAGTTGTGCTCCCAAGCTACCATTAGATATCAGATCAAGTAATCAGATCAGTGGCCATGACTTTCCCCTATCTGCCTGGTTAGAAACACAGGTCCTGACAACCTAAGAGAAGAAAATCCTTCATTTGTATTTAAACAGAACTAATCCTGAGTTTCAGCAACAACCCCCAACAAAAACACTTCTGGAGACGTTCTCACGGCAGAGATTAGGGGTCTACTACATTAGAAGGTGAACATTTCCACAGGTGAAGTTTTCAGCTTCTTTTTTAATTAATAACAAGGCAGTGTTTTCTTGCACAGCTAACGGTATGTCAGAAAGCAACCTTAGGTTAAGGAAACTGAGAATAACTCTGGACACACACACACACATCCCCCCTCCCCCTCCAAACGCCTTCGACGCTTATTCCCTTCCATGCCGATGGTGGATCAAGGAGTCCAGCGCTGCTGCAGGCCCGGATGTACTGTCTACATTGGCTGTCTCTCACCCTTTACCCATCCCTGTTGCTTGTCATGTGTTTCTTTGGTGTATTAAGAGTTTTTTCATGTGCTATGTGCAGAGGTGTTTCTGTTCTCAAACTGATCTCCCTATTGAAGCTCAGTCTGGGGGGAGTTATTTTTTTTCTCCTTATCTTTCCTCATGTGGTGCATTTTGCATTGTTAGACCTGTCTTCCCCATGTGATGTTTTTGTGTAATGTATGTATGGTCGGAGGGTAAGATGGCGCCGCCATAGCGTGCAATAGGTCAGCAGCCTTAACATGAAATTTCCCACTCATGGGACTAATAAAGGTATCTTATCTTATACACCAGCCTTCATCCTTCAGCCCACCAACACTATGCTGATTATATATTGTACTAGTGGGCTGTATATAAATGCATATTGAGCTAAACTAAAGTTAAATAAACCTGTCACTGCTCTGTAGATGCCCAGCAAAATGATCCCAATCCTTTTGTGAAGGCCACATGTCACATGACCTCTGACTTAAAACTTCCTTCCTTGAGCTCATTTGTATAGCAAATGTCCTGTCCAATTTCCAAGCTGCCTATTGTTCCACACTAAGTGCTTTTACACAGTGTAAGCCACAGTTCTGACAGTCTGTAGTGGTTTGTTTAACATTGTTATTATTGTTTGAATTATATTAACAAGTGCAGTAATAAGACTCTACTTAATGCCAATTAAAGTAAATAAATTTAAATGAGAGTCTAATAATAATAAAGCTAGTTTGTGCAGATAAAGCTATCAGTAAAGATGACGTTATCTTCTGCCCAGCTTTAAACAGAGGACCTTTATAACTCAGTAACTTAAACAAATAGTGTGCACCTGCAACACCCTAACCTTTATTGCACCCACTCCAGTCTTTCGAAACCTTAACAACCAGGAAACTTGGTGAGTAAAAGATAATCCTCAAATGTAAACACCATGTCAATGAAACCTGGACCCAAGCAAACAAAATAAAAACAGCATCTGCAAACAACACTCAGCCCATCCTTCTGTCACTTCGTTAGTCCTTTGTCACTGACAGACAGTGGGAGAAGCGGCAGCGCTGCTCTTGTTCAGGCCACCATAAAAGTCACCTCTAGGAAGTTTATGGGCGACAGATGCTCGTGTAAATGAGGCTTTCCCCCCCTCTTCCATCTTCTCCTCAATCAAGGAAGGGGCTTTACGGTCACTGGCAGTGACCCAGAGTTAACCTCCTCGTGCGTTGCTAAGGAAACAGAAGAGTTGAGAAAAAGGGAGGAAGCCCAGGCACAAGGAGTTGAGCAGGAGTCAAGTCTGTCTTTTTATATATACAACTCTCTCTGTCTGCGTGCATCTCGACGGTGCAGTCTTTCTTCTAGGCATATCTCACACACACACACACACACACACACACACACACACACACACACACACACACACACACACACACACACACACACACACACACACAGTGCTGCTGTCTGCTCATGAACGTCAGCCTGAAGCCATTATTCACCGCGTCTGATCTGGCAGTCTGCAGTCGGCTTCAGCAGTCACAAGGAGGTCTTTCTTCTGACACAGCTGGCTTCCACCAATATGGTCAGTAGTCAGAATCCGTAGTCAAGAATGATTAATAGATGATCTCAAACCATCAGACTAGACGAAAAAAGGTTAATTAAAATCGCTTACTTCCCATCAATTTGAGACGCAGTTTGAGCGATCTCACCATTAGTCTGGAACAACTTGTACACAAATTAACAGCACACACACAATCCTGTTCTGTGTTTTACAACCAAATCTAACACATCTTAATTCCTTCAGTACAGGAACTCAGACACCCCCAGCACAGTTATGCCATTACCACCAACAGCAGCTGGTTAACAAGATGGGAGGGAAAGCCAAGAGTGGAAAACAAGAGACAAGTGGCGTGAGTTAAAATCCACCTGCCTTGAAGAGGCCCAACAGGTGGCTGGTCTGCTTCCTGCCAAAAACTACATCATGAGGACATTCCAGACAAATCTGAGACAAGACCTCTTGAGAAACAGCAATTAGAGGGAGGATATAAGAAAATTCCCAAAGCACTGCAAACCTCTCAGAAGACAAAAGGGCAAAAAAAAGAATAAGAAAAAAAGCCAACTATAAATCTGTATGAGGGAAATAAAAGAGGGCTACTGGCAGCTCATGAGATGTGTGACTATTAAGGCCGTTAAAAGTAAGACACTGAAAGCACATCAATATTATTTTATCCTTTATTTTCTTACAATTTGGCTTAACCATTAAAAGTATGTCTATTCAGCCCGTATCAGCATGGTGTCTCAGTGGTTATCAATGTTGCCTCATAGCTAAAGGTTCAAATACAGGCAAGACCCTTCTGTGTAGAGTTAACTCACTTATAAAGAAGAGAGAAAATAAATATCACAAAACAATCTGTTCAAGTGAATAAACACAAAATTACATTACAGTTCGTGCAACTTTGTAACGGAGGTATTTAAATTTCATGTCCGCAACATGTATTTTGTTTAGAATAGACAAAGTGTGGACATGTAGCTGTTGCGGTCAAAACAGCAGAGCTTGAAACCTTCTAAAATGACAAATAAAGTGTATGACTTGAACTTGGGTCCCTGGTGTGAGTGCTGAAACCTATACACTAAAACACCAATAGTTTTTAAGTGTTAATGATTTACACTTTTCTAGATCTAAACATATTTAGTAAGGCTGACATCACCACAAAAGGCATGATACTGCACTTTAACTGATGAATTTACAGTAGGTAATGACTAGGTCACATGTATGACACCGCTGGAGTGGAGTTAAAATTATGCCTGTACGGGATTTCTTTGGGAGTTTCACTCTCTGCCACAATACGGAAAAAAAAAAAAAAACACATGCTGCCTATTTTGGCCTAGGACACTCAAAAAAGTTTCACTTCCTGGTAAAAACCCAGGCTAAAAATTACTCCTTTCTTTTAAATACCCCTGGATAGTTTTGGCAGAATAAAAGACAAATAGGGGTATTCTCAGGCAGGGTCTAGAGTTGTAAGAGCCAACTTTTTTCCATTGATTACTAAAATCATTTATGGATGTACATCTGTAATGGTCATAGTAGGTAATGTCCTCAGAACATTTTCTGAGAATTTCTCAAGTCTGTTCCACCCACATCCTCTTGAATTGTGTCAACACATAACAATGCAAAATGACTGTTTTCATTCACTGCTGCACAAGACATGCATTGCAGCACTCATTGAGAAAGAAAAAAAAAAAAAGGGGGGGGGGGGGGGGGGAATTAGGTGCCAGTGAAGAAAATACATCAGCTGTTGACATGAGTCACACTCTAAACAGACTTACCTAGAGTCTCCTTTTCCAAGGTTACCTCCTGCAGGATGGAGGATCGTCTGGTTTTTCACCATTTCCACAACACATTTAGTGTTTAATTCCTTTTCTGTGGATCAGAAAACACAAAGTGTTATTACTAAACGACTGAAGCTCAAAACCTCACACATCCCAGTCAATGCAACCATTCACAAGCAAACATAATATTTGGACCCAGAATCCTTAGTGTTATATACATGGCTGACACCAAGTAACTTTTATTAACACTGCTCTGATAGCCACGTCCTCCCTGCATAACAAGCAGGAGTTAAACTGCATTAGATATTAGCCGTAATTTCCTGTGGAACAAACGTTATGTTTAAACAATTGTGTGTGTAGAAAAGCAATCACAGACTCAGAAAAAAAATGACCTTTTACTTTAGAGTAAGCATTTGGCTAATCAATACCCTGGTTATTTTGGGCACACAAACACATACAGAACTAAGGACGTTCCATTCTGACCGTGGCCTGTTCGTGCAGTGACGTAACACTTGGCCTTCAGACCACCCACTGCCCACTTCCAACTCAGCATGTCTGTCGGGAGACAGACACTCTCTCTATTTTTAAGATTAGACTTAAAATGTTTGATAAAGGCTATAGTTAAATCTAGATCAGATGACACACTATAGTAAAAGTGGGTTGATTCTTGGCGTTTGATTGTCTCGCTATTACTGTAAGATCCATAACTTTATAATATAAAACAACTTGAGGGGACTTGTTATGATTTGACACTATATAGATTAAATTAAAAGCATGCATAAGGACTGATCTTGATGCCTTTTTCATTTATAAAAAAGAAAAAAGCTAGCTGTAAAAGTAACCAAACTGGAAAATAACAATAAATAATTGAGACTGGTATGTCTCTCCATTCATCTGCCGTCCTTAGGAGACCTAATAATAGTTGTCTGCATACTCGCATGGTAGGTGCTGCCAGCATATCCTGGGCTTCCAACATCTGACAGAACTGCTTGTTTATTTGAATTTAAAAAAAAAAAACATGTACTCATAGGAGAATATAACATTAGAGTCACTGGAACTTAAAAAAAAAAAAAAAAATCACCAGTGTGTACAATTATACATTATTATTACTAATATTATTAAAGACTAGGGATGGGTACCGGTGTTCTGACATAAACGGTAGTAACCAGACCGAAAAGCAGCGCACATTTCGGTGCTTTATTTCGGTGCTTTTTTTTCCTGAGCTGTGATACACTTCTAGCCAATAATTTTACGTTTCCGAGGATAGTAGGCGGGGCCAGGTACGTACGTTCTGTTAGAGCAGAGCTACAGATTAAAAATGTCCAAGGCTAAGCGGTCAAAAGTCTGGCTGTACTTCACAGCAAAATATGCAAACTCAGCAGCAACAAGTGCTTTAAGCTGATACTGTGATACTGTCAAAGGAGGTAACACCTCAAATCCGATGAAACACCTGGCGACGCATAGCGGTTTTTTAAAAAGCCCAGAAATGCGCCGTATGATAGCTTGCTGCGAGACCTCACACCGAGCGCGTCTACTGTGCGTGGGTTGCCTGTTATCTGACCCGGAGTTAGCAATATCCCCCAAAAACCCCGAAGAGGAGAGTCCTGGCCCCTAGCCCTGCCAGTGTATCAGAAATGATGACGGATGATGATGGCAGCAGCAGCCGTTCTTCTCTGCGTGAGTAGCTTAATGTTGTTAGTGTGTAATTTACGTTGAGTAGGCTAACCACGTTATTACATTAATGCATGTAAGGTGAACTAGCAAACATCATCATAGCTACATGCGGCTGTCTTCTTGTTTGATGGCAGATACTCCCTTCACCCTGGCCAAAAAGGCTAAAATGACCAAAGAAAAAGTGGGAAACAGCTAAACATGAGAGGTTTTGGACAAAGTTTGTGTTTTTTTCCATTGATTAAGCACTGCTTCCAGCCAAGAGTGATACCATATATGCCCCATAGCTGCAGAAAAGGCTAACATTGTTATCTTTTTACAAAAAACCAGCTGAACATGAGAGGTTTTTGGACCAATTTTGTGTTCTCCATTCTTTAAGCACCAGTTTGAGCACCGGCACCGTTTCAAAAGTACCGATTTGGCACCGGTATCGGATAAAACCTAAACGATACCCATCCCTATTAAAGACTGTGGTTAAATGCCACAAAATACTGAATAAACATAATTAGTCAGTTTGTTATAAATTAATGTTTAATCATAATAATAACACAGCTACATACCACATCAATAGGATGTCTTTCTGTGTCAGCGGGAAGCATATTTGTTAAGACCATAAATATATGGCTGGGAATTGTGTTCTCCCTGGTAACGATAGCCTCTTTAAAGTATCATAAAATTACCCTGTGATCAGAGGTCACAATGGGGTTCCTTAAAATGCAAATCAGTATTTGCTCAAGGTCATTTTTATTGATAATAAATACCATCCTTCCACCACCACCATATGACCTTGTTCAGGCCATGTGTACATATGCATGATAGAGTAGCAGTTTTATTACATTGTTGCTGTGCAAATTACCACAATATTCAGTAAATACTTCAGCCAAATCTTTAGATATGGGCTGTTAGACTTTTTATTAAACAAACAGTATATGAAATAGACGACTGTCAATAACCTCTCAACTGTGCAGTAGGCTTGCAAGAACATGTAGGGATGTTTCGATCATCAGCAAATGTGTTAGGACAGGAAAAACAGTTTGTGGTTTCAATTCCTTTCTGCAACAAGAACTGTCTAAAGCAGCGTTACAGAAGTGCTGTTTCTTCAGTCGTTTCTTTTTTTTTTTTGTAACCAAGTCATGACTGCTGGTATAATCAACAAGTCAGGGTGACGCATACACTCGCTCACCATGTGCCAAATCATAGCTTCACAACCAACAATTCAATATCACTAAGAGAGGAGTGCAACAATATCTCCCAAATTCCATAAAATAATTTTTGAACCACAGTTGCACAATTAATCCACTTGATTGGATCACAAAGCAATAAACTTGCTTATTCTAATCCATTTCTAGGTAAATTGGTACCTGAATGGCCTTTAAACTTTAATTAATTTCAAAGAATTAAAAGCTGGGAGGGTAAGACAGTTTGAGAATATTTATAACCCTAGTGCACAGAAGACATTAGTAGCCTTTCTCATGGTTTGGTGACCAAGTATGAAAAGTTAGCTTTATTGTTAAATAAAGCAATAAAACACGCTTTAGCAAAGGGCATTTCCAATTGCTGTGTAGCTGGTGAATAGGTTGTATGTGGTTTTACATGCTGAATTATTAGCATAGCTGCCTTTGCCTAACAAACAAGATGCAAATAGTCACTTTATCTAGCTGGTACAATTTCTTACATACAATACAAATGGGAATCCCAATGTGTGTAGTTGTACATCTCCAGGCTTTTCTGGCTTAAGCGGACAGGGTTATGGACGCGAGCATGATTTGACCACATATAGTTGTGGTCCAAGGCACATAGGCACAAGAAGGCTGTATTGCTCGACTTAAAAGAAGTCAGCGCATTTTACAGAATTTTTTGTTAATTTGACAAATAACGTGTACTTTATGCTTGAGCAAAATCAGTCTAACTTACAAAGATGTTCAAAATCAAAGGTCTTGTGATTTTCCGTGGGTGGAAGGGCAAAACTTGTCTGGTCGGCACCAAAGTTTACTGTATGCTGGAAAAACTGACGTCCGATGGGGAGGCCAAGTGTGGTCATTCAAATTAGAAATAATATGTATTTTAAGCTGCACTGTCTGCTTTGTGGAGCTTGCACTACTGTTTCAGGCATGAGGGTAGAGCCATGGAAACTTAATGTCAAAAGGTCAGAGAACCTGAATCACGCTCCAATTCTTCTGCTGTCAAGGGCAGTACAAAGCAAAAAAAAGGAAAGCAAGAAAAAACGGCAGGTTGATTCAACAGAGAGCCCATAACAGACAGAAAGAGCAAACGTTAAACAAGGGGGCTGACACAGACATACAGCTTTTAGAATGCAAACTTTCTGTTCTACTTTTTCCTTCTGTTACTGCAGCCTACATTACCCATGTGCCCCATGTGCAGCAGCTGTACTTTCTGCTCAGCAGAGAGGAAAGTGTGATGTAGCATGGTTGAGAGGATAAATGTACCCATTGTTATCTGCCTCTCGTTGCTCCATAACCAGCTCCCACTTTCCACTGGCCTTCCCTGGGCTACCGGTGCTGAGGTTTGGCACCACAGCACTGACATCAGCCAGGAAGCTGATTGGCCGCGGTGTTGCCGTTGCTACGCCTGAGGTTGCTCTGTTCTTCGAAGTCCACAGCCATGGGAACATGGAGGATTATGCAACGTTAGCAAATACTCATTCAGACTCACTCCCTTCCTGCCTTTGTCCAGCTAGGCAGCTACAGCACCTCTACTCCTCAACCTGGGATACATGGGGACAGTGGCCTTGGGTTAAAGGGGCCTGCTTATTATTTCAGACTCTGAATCACCACACCAGCTAGGGAAAGCTGAGAGGAAAGTGCTCTCCCTTAACTACCATGACTGTTTCCAGAAACAGCTGTGTGATGGTGGAGAACAGAGTAAGAGCTGTGGCTGAACAGATCAAAGGTGCGAATGTGTGAACTGGAAAACCACACAGAGCAATTTTTCTGAGATCTGAGAGGATTTGTGAGTGCACTTCTCCTGGAGTGACTCTTGCCCACGGCTTTTTATGAAATCAAAAAAATACTACTTGAATGCTGGTAGATGTGGACAGAAACTCCATTCAGACAGAGAAACCATGAAAAAGGCCCTTATGGAAACGTGGCACTGCCAGTTCCAAACCCATTCCCACTGCATTTAGCAAACTCTCAATTTTCCTGCCTGTTCCTTTTTTTGCCAAAATAATAATTGGTTCAACTTGCTGGAAGATAGAGGATGCATACAGGAACTGGTTTATGTACAACATTAACTAACTACTAGACCTGGATGCTGGCTTTGATCTAGTTTTAAATCTGCTTCTGAAAGTTGCTTTTAGTGGTTTGAAAATATAAGCCCATTTGAGTATAGTGAACTCATTGTTATGCTCAAGAAACTAATTTGAGATCATTTAAGCTTTATGACCTGGCATATTACATTATCCAGCTGGAAGCAGCCACAACCACCAGTCTGAACCATTAACATGACTCGGAATGGAGCCATGCTTCCATGTTTATGTTGTGTATGCCAAATTATGAGCCTACCATGCAAATGTCACCACAAACATCAAGTCTCATCAGACCAGGGAATCTTTTTCCAATCTTCTGCTGTCTTGGCTGGCTAATTAGTTATTTATGTTAACCACCAACTGAACAGGTGTATCTAAAGTGGCTGTGGCTGATGGGCATGTTAAAGTTCAGGAAATCCACTGAATTAAAATTCACTTTGTTAAGTGTAACAAATTCAAAAGTCTACAAGCAATCATGTAAAGTAACTGTGATTTTAGAAACTATGTTTGTTTTTTCCACACCTGACTCACATGTAAGCCTTTCTCCATTCTCAGCAAAATGCTGCACAAGCCTTTATTATTTATGGAATCAATAATAAGAGCATTAAAGAATGTGCTCCAAGTATCAATAAAATCCCCTCATAGATATCAGCTGTACCCGTTAGGTCAGATATCACACTGAATGAGGACAAACGGAAGAAATCTAAGACAAAACAGGACAAATGAACTTCAAGTAAATTCCCATCACTCCCTGTCAACTACCTTGCAGCTGTAGGTGAAAAACTGGACTTTTTAAAGTGGAAAACTTACTTCTAATTTTACAGAGAGCCATCAGTGAAGAAAAAAAACAACATCTTTCTCCCTGCAGAGTTTACTCTACATCAGAGTTCACAGTGAGATCAGTGTGGTGATCCACTGCCTTGATCTTGTGACCGACATCTCCAGTTCAAATGAGGGGGAGGACACACGTGATTCATTTTGCCGGTTGTTGGTCAACCACTCTACCTCAGCAGCTTTCCTCTTTCTCCTCCTTTTATGGGACACATGGTATCCCACGGCACAAACACAAATTGGAAATTGACCAGGAAATGTCATCTGTGTCTTCCTTCCTGCAGTGCAGGGAAAAAAAAAAAAAAAAAATCTGGAATGCATTTGACCGGCGCATTCGAGCATGCACAAAAGATTTGTGCAATACTGTGCTTTTGTTATCTGGGCTTTTCTAAAATTAGAGATGTAACAAGATGTAGATGTTAAGATGTTAGCAGCCCAGGAGAGACAGTGAGAGATGCAAAGACAAAAGCCTAAATTTCTGCTCCAACATCATTAGGTCAGCCTTCTTGGGTTATTTACATTAAATGAACCAAAAACATGCCTCCTCAGCATGTGACAGTTGAAGCCAAAAAGCTACGGACATCTGTATCAGCCAGTAAAGGAGACAAAGCGTCTAGACTTCCAAACAGTAGATCTTCACACAGCAGCTCAGCTTTAAATCTGGCTGGATGGCAGGCAGCCATCAGGGAAGCCCTATGGCAGCACTGTACAAACATGTGCCATCCAGCTCATTTCACTAATGGGTGCTAATCTCTGACTGCCATCCTACTCCTAAGGGAAAAAAAGAAAAAAAAAAGAAAAAGGGGAACAGTTAAGTCAGCCCAGGTTCCTGTGAATAATCCATACAGCATAAAAGTGTGAGACTGCCAACATGACTTTACTGTATGTCAAGAACTAGGAATCATGTGCAGTGTCAGTGTTTTAATTTCTCTGCACACGCAATCATGCTGTATGTGTACAGAGATGTCAAAAGCCCTCCTTTTAGAGAACATGTGTTGCAGCTGAAAAAGACTCAGGTGGCACACAGAGATGCATTCAAGATTCTGATGAAGCCTCAAAGACACAAGTGCACACCAAATGTTTGAAATTGATGTGTCAGCCAACTGATTCTACCCACTCTTTCTAGAAACACTGGAGCAACTGATTATATCTCTGGGATGGACAACAATGTGAGAAATGAAATAAAAGTTTTTTGTATGGATATCAACCCCAGTCATAGTAGACTGAAGCCACCCTCTCACCTCTCCTGTTCATGGGCCGTACACGAACAGCCACCTTGACATTGGAGTCGTCCAGGCTCGGCTCCCCCATGCTGTCTCTTTACCCGGGGAGGGAAAGCAGCGCTTGTCCAAAATAAATCCGCCTTTCAGCTGAACAATCATCCAAAACTCGGGAAATGCTCCGCTAGCCGGACTCTTGGCCGGCTAGCCTCTCTCAGCTTTGCTCCACAGACCAGGCATGTCCACGGGAAAAAACAAAAAGCCTGGGTGAAATCCTGCAGGAAGACAGCCACCTCCACTACCACCACCGCCGCTGCTGCTTATTTTCTTCTTCTGTTCATATTCCAGGCTAATTTAAATCCGCCGGGGCGTGGAGGCTGGAAGAGGAAGGAGAAATGTAAATCAAGCAAGATATTACAGTAGCTGGGGTTTGTGACTGAGCAAACATATGCTATCTCCAAAGCCAGAAAAAGGGGGGCTAACCAGCTAATTTGCCAGGCAAACTGAAGGGGAGCAGCGGCAGGAAAAGAGCAAGTTTTGAATCTTTCCTACCATTTTACTCCATAACATGCCAAAACAACACCCAGTCTACGAGCTACACACCTAATGAAATTCATCCCAGATGTGACACCGTTAACCTGTCAGTTAAAGCGAAATGATCCGATGAGAACTGCCTGCCGATGATATGCAGCTTCCCAACGGAATCCGCTGTCCTCCCTTTGCGTCGAGTTGCAAACACCGAGCAGCATCCGCCCTTCCGCTTAATTATTTTCCCTTCATAATAAAAGCCCCGAAGTGTTGTTCTATCCCGCCGCTATCAAACAT
This sequence comes from Pundamilia nyererei, assembly GCF_000239375.1. NCBI lineage: Eukaryota > Metazoa > Chordata > Actinopteri > Cichliformes > Cichlidae > Pundamilia > Pundamilia nyererei. The sequence goes on from NW_005187426.1 coordinate 756,123, forward strand.
CGACTAAGTACACTGAATTATCTTAAAATAACGAACTGACAGTAAAGGTCAAATAAGGAAAAATACCAAACACATTGACAACTAAATTTCAGCTGCTTCAGTTTACGCCTGCTTTCATGATTTTATGCCAATTACCTTTACGTATAAACTTTACAAACTCATTTTAGTTGCGCCGGATTTTAACAAATTCATCAGTGGGCTTCAATTAAATTTTATTCATCATTTAAAGTTCATTCCTCGCTCAGCCATCAGTACGTCATCAAAACGCCCAGCCGGGTCCGTTAACAGCACGCTAGCCACACAACAAGCTCCCTTCTTAAGATACTAACTTATGACTTTAAACTATAACCAGCGTGAATACAGCAGATACCAGCAAATGCCACAATCTTTTGGATAAATTGTTGACAAAAAAAAGTACTTTTTACCAAAACTGTTCAATACCCCGGCCACTCAGTCAGTCACGCGACACTTCCGGTGATCACCGTCAAGTTAAACGCAGCATACGGAATACTTCCGATATTTTTTTCCCAAAATATAACACGACAACTCCTTTTGACACTGATTGCAATTTCGGGTCATGTTCCTAAGTCACATCATAACATAACGTTACAAAATCAAATTCTAAATTCAGGCGCGACAAATAAACAAAGCAAAATCAATAAATACAGTTAACATTTAAGAGCTAACACAGAAAGCAATGTCTTCAAATATTAGCTATGCAGTACAGTTAATAATTTTACAGTTGTACCCAAATATCAGTGTAGCGATCAGCTTTTCTGTAAGAACCTGCTCAATAGATGGCCTGTCCAAACACTGAGCAAACAGCACTTCATAATTAATAACCTTAATGAGAAATAATTCGGTGGTAATTATCTGAGTACGTCCGTGGAAAATACTGAACAGGCAGAACCAGTAACAAGTAACAAATTTCATCAACGTGAATAGTTTATATTAGATATACAGACAGGCCTATGCATATTATTAGTGTGTAATGCCTCAAGAAAAAAATCTGCAAAAAAGAAAAAACAAAAAAACGAGGTTGATTGACTATTAATTTTAAAAACTTATAACGGAAGTCAGTTCACATCCATAAATGAACAAAGGACTGTCAGTTTTGATTTTGAACGTGCTGGAAGATTCCTGACACCTAGTGGCCACAGGTGGAGCTGCAAGCAAAAAAAGGACGCCTGAACTGTTGGTAATAATAATTTGTGTCAAATTATTATTATCAATTTTTAAAAAGTCAAACTTATATTAACAACAGCTATTTGTTTATTCATGACACCATAGTTTAATTACTGTACAATGATATGCATAATATGACACTATATTACATCATCCTGTAAGTGAATAATTTCATTTTTACATTCGGTCTGTGAAACTGAAAGGATAAAGTTGAAACCTTTGATCCAGAGACATCATAAGGCACTTAAATTAATACTGAATCTGAGGGAGAAATGTGGAACAGCAAAGATAGTGGTAGAAATAGTGGGGGTGATTGTGTGTCCCCATTCTGTTTGGGATCACACTATTACAGAATGGTCATTTGAACATGGCTGCCAAAGGGTGAGATGTGTTTATACAAAGAAATTTGGTTGATCTGCTTCCACTGTGGCTGCTAGGAAGTTTCTGGAGTTGAATCTAGGTGGAGCTAAAGTTTGCAAAATGAGATAAAGGACATCGGCTATAGTGAGGACTGTAAAAGACTTTTAAATACAATTCTGGATTTGAGCCTTCCTAAGAACAATCATTTTACTTTTTGGAAAGAAAGCTGTATCTTCATATGTTCTTCCAACCAAATTTCTCACAATGTGTCTGCCTTATAATATATTTTAAAAGTAGCTTAAGATGGCTCAGTCTTCATGCCTTTTAATGACAAAAACAAACAAGAAAACAACAACAAAAAAACAACAATAAAAAGTGAAGTCTGGGGTTTCATTTCTTGTTTATGGTCGTTCAACATAAATCAGTGGTGTATGGTTCAGACCACTAGAGGATGCCCTGCCTCAAGATGTGGCAGCACTAAAGGTGAGGCACTGGAGAACAGACAGGACCTTGCTGAGCTGATTTTATGGTTTCTTTTGTCTCTACTAACTCTAACTTTGTATGAGAAAAATTTTAAATTATATGACCTTCACAATCAGAATAAGCTAACAAGATCTGTCGGTCTGCAGCTATCAGAAGGTCAGAGTAAATGCAAAATTGTAAGTAGCAATACTGACAATTTTTACTAGGACAACCATCATCTGTTGTCGTTACTAGCATCTCAAAGACTTTTCTTTTTTCCTTGTTGTTAATGCCTCATAGAATACATGTACCACGGTGCTGAAGGAAACACACACCTAAAGCATCGCTAAAAATGACATTTAGAAATGAAATCTGTGAAAAAGATGCTGTGCTAAATGGAGATTATGTAACTCCAATGCTGAGTTCTCAAAGATTGTGAATTACCAGGTGACTCTTTCAGCCAACTACCTGTCAAATGTAAGTAAGTGCATGGAAGTGACAGGACCTCCAACTTGTCTTATGCTCTGATGAAGGCCATGAGGCTGAAATGTTATATTGATTGACAACCACTATGATCATTTTGACACTTGTAACACTTTAATCATAATGAAATAAATCAGATGTACAGGAAACATTTTATTACACCAACTATTTTACCATAAAACTCAGCAAAGCCAAAGTTGCGTGATCAGACTGGTAAAATGGGAAACTTGCTGAAGGGCATTTATATGACCTTCTGATGATGATCTCCTCTCTCCCCTCTTTCTCATTAGCTGCCTGAGGTTTCATTATGTTTTATAAATCATATGAATGCTAACACAACAATGAACACAAATTGATATGAAAAGGTTGTTTTGCTTTTTTTTTATTTTAAGTTTTTTTTTTATCCTATTTTTTGTCTGTAGGGTAACCCTAACCCTAACCCCTAACCCTGTATGGCTTTGGTATTTTTGTGTCTCTTCTCTGTTTTTCTCAAGTCATATTCTGTCTGCATAACCATCTTAATTGCTAGTTGTTTGATTATTCGGCTTTATTTGTTGTGTTTTTATCACTGTGGTAATTTTGTGTCTCTTTTTAATTTTTTTTTATTGTCTTTGGCAATTTTGTGTTTCTTTTTTCCTTTTCTTGTGTCTCATCATTGTCTAATCTTTTGTAGTTGTTTTGCGCTTCTTTGTAATTGTTAATGTTATGGTGGTCTCTTTATGTCCATTTGTAATTGTTTTGCTTCACTGTCTCATCATTTTGTATCTCTCTGCAGTTTTTCTGAATCCCTCTGTCATCATTTAATTAACTCTCCAATAACATGCTAGCCCAGGAAGCATGCGTTACACAGAATTCATTGTGACCTTTTATAATTGTGATGTATAATAGAAAATCAATTGATAAATAAGTATAAGAAAACACAGGACTTATTGTTTATTATTCTCAGTTAAAAGGCGTGCGTATGTTTCATTTTTAGCACTCTGCTCCACTATTCCATCCGTTCACTTTGCCACTCACATGACGTATGTGTCTACGTAAATGCTAAGCAGGAGTGACTGAGTAGATGTCAAATGATTACCGAAACAAACCCCTCCTCTTATACGTAGGAGAACTGGAAATAGCAGACACAAGAAACAGAAGAGGTGGGAGTCAGAGGAGAAGAGGAGACAAGGATGGACAAGGACAAGGACCCTACTTAATGTCCTACCCGTCTGTTTACTTATTTACTTACTTATTTTACAGAAAGAAACTAGGAGGGCCAAGATTGATTAAGACCACTAAGGGGTTTTCTTAGGCAAAGGGCAGGAGTTTTAAAGAATATTAAAACACTCCTACTGTGTACATTTTTCAGTTCAAATCAACACCTTCCATTTAGGGCAATGAGGAATGAAAGGTCAGGGGTCAGCTGACTTCCTGTCAGCTGGGAAGAGACCACAGAGAAAAATAATTCACATTTTATAACTGAGTTTTCAGAGGTTTGTTTGGTTATTTCTACTGCTGGTTCTTCAATAAAGAAAAGGCTCTTAAGGCAAGCTAGTCAAAGTTCACAGCAGAAATTATGGCTGCATACTGTATGTAGTTTTTGAGCTTTCCTGTCTCCCTTGAAATTTACTTATAAGCTTCCTTTGTGTTTTGTGTTGTCTCACTTCTTTTAGCATTTACTGTAGTTATAACCTTTTTCTGTAAACCCGGTACAAATTGACAGAGTTATTAAGGGCAAAATGTTAACTATAACATCCAAGATGCCATGTTATCAACTCTGAAACTGTAGGCTACACAGTCACACTCCTGTTTTAACCTAAACGCAAGCTTTTTCACAGTAATCTTGTTTCTTTTATTGCTGAGAACGATATGAATGTCTCAACTTACTTTCACACCAGTCTGTCATATATCACCAAAAACAAATGCTACAGAAGAAGTCAGCCGCCTATCATCAACAGGAAGTACAGTATCATCTTGGGACTACAGATATTAGATTGATACATTTGTGTCCTGCATTAATTCACTGTGTGAGGTAGATTTTGTCAAACTGTTTCATTGTTTCTTCTCCCAGCTTTAGGTGAAATCGCTTGAAATGTCCAAAGCAACCTGAAAAGGATGATGGACATCTGTAGGAAATGATGCTTTCACCAGTGTTTCTTTGGCTTTGTGTGTGTGTGTGCCTGGGTAAACATGAGCGTGGTGATTTGAGTGATAAGAGAGGAGGGTGGAGGGGGAAGGACTGACTCCTTATCTGTTCCTTTGTTAAGATGACATGATTGCAGTAATTGTTCCGGCCACTAATCAGGCCAGTGCAGGAGATGGTTTGTGTGTGTGTTTGTTTGTATGTTCCTGCTTTGTGTGTGTTTTCATTGTGCGTGATGATTAGTTGAGAGATGGGTGTTGGAGATTCTCACAAGCATACCTGTTGTATTTTGGCGTACACAATAGGTATTCGAGGAACCTGACTGGGTCATGATTTCCTATTGTGCAATAATAATAAATAAAGTAGTTTTTGTACATTTAAGGGTACACCAATATCAGGTATTTTTATTCTTATGCTTTGTACCTTATTGGGAGCTGAATTGTGGTGAAAACTGTTCTTTTATTTATGTTTTAAAAAAGCTCCTTTTTTTGTTTATTAACGTTAAATTTTTTTTCAAATGGTTCATGAATTAGTCCAAGTGTGCTTGGCCTACACTCCAAAAAATGGGTGGTTGTTACATTTACAAGACTCTTAACAAGTAATTTGAACAAAAATAATTTCGTGTTTCTGTAGTGAACGTAATTAAATCATGTAGGATCTGCATGAAATTAAACAACTTATCTTTATTTATTCTTGTTGAGATTACATGATACAATGTAGCAAGAGTGGTTAGAGTGGTTGCCTGGACTCGTGAGAGTCCAAGATCACGTGAGATTTCAAACCACAGCAGAATCACTGGGGATATCAGAGGCAGAAAAGCATACACATGTGTATACTATTGCTATTTATTATGGTTTAACCTGCCAAAGATGAGGTTAAACCACAAACAAGCTTGATAAAGACAAGAGGATGGTTGGAGTGACAACTATGTGAAAGTTGTTATAAATCTATTAAAGTTTTATGTTAACCAGACTTTATTGAAAACTCAAAAAAAAAAAGAACTCTTTAAATGAACTTAAAATAATAATGGAAAGGATTTCCACATTAACAAATGGCTTTCTATTAGCATTAAGTATTTTTATTGGACTAACGTAATTTGCATGAGTTGGATCAGCTCCAACTCAAATACATTAAGTTGAAATAACAGAGCTGCATAATGCTAAAATTAAGCAATTTAATTGTATGGAAATCCGTTCCATGATTTTTTTTAATGTTCATTCAAAAGTTATTTTTTGAGTGTAGTGTTCTGATATAGCACCTCAGAATCAAGAAGAAACAGTTCACCTGATGTGCCTTTTACTGCTTGGGAACATACAGTTACCAGCCACTTTGTTAGGTACACCTGTTCTGTTGTTTGTTAACACAAATATTTAAGCAGCCAATCACATGTCAGGAACCCAGTGCATTTACGGAGATATTTTCTTGGCACAAACTGGGCTTCTTAGTACCAACTGATCATTTAAATACCACAGCCTACCTGAGTAGCCCGAGTATTGTTGGTGATCAAGCCCATCCTCTGATGACCTCAGTGCACCCATCTTCTGATGGCTGCAGGATAACCTGCCATGTCAAAAAGTACAAATCATCTCAAACTCGTTTGTTAAACATGACAGTGAACCCAGTGTCCTCAAATGGCCTCTCACAGTCACAAATTCTCATAGAGGAACTTTTGGATGAGGTGGAACGGGAGATTTGCATCATAAATGTGGAGTCAACAAGTCAGCAGCAATCATGTTAATATGGATCAAAATATCTGAAGAATGTTTCAAGCATCTTATTGCATCTATGCCACAAATAAATAAGGCAGGTCTGAAAGCAATTGAAGGTTCAACCCTGCACATCGGATTGTACCTAATATAACACTGGTGGGGTTGTTGTCTTCATTTAGATGCACTGCTCTGGCCTACAGCTCCCATAGAGAGACACCCTGTTTTAAAAGTTTTTAGATTTTAGTCGGTTGCTTAGGTTGCTCATGGGCATGGTGATAGTTGTTACTAAAAATCAGGAGGGCATTACACATTCTTTCTCCCTGTGCAGGGTGTGATAATGTGATGTATTAAATGGTTCACATACTCTGGACATTAACCAGTAATCCTTGTTTCCTGGGCTGTCTGCAGCAGACATCTAGCACTCGCAGCAGATTACAGGAGCCAGCTGGTGATTGGAGTGCTGCTGGGTTGAATTCCCAAAAGAATCCGGGAAGTCCAGGCGGGATAGAGACATCATTGAGTGGTGCTACCCTCCAGCAGTGAACCACACACATGAGCACGCACTCTCTTCAGAGCTTTTGTTAAATGATGTTTCACATTGAAAACTGTTTGTACTTTTTAGCCCTGAGGCGATCTCTAGACTCACTCAATTAAGGCCGAAATAAAGGCTGTGTGAGACTCTTGCTGCGTCAAAAACCACTCCCTCGTTAAAGTGCACTGCGTTTATCGATTTTATTTCAGTGTCTGAATCATTTATGTGTCAGTCATCCGCTATATAATGCCTTAAAAATTAAAGGAATTAAGGAATTATATAGAGAATATAGCATATAGAGAGTGAACGAGTGGATGGTCTCAGACGTCCTTACATAAAGGGCTTTAAGTCCACATTATTCTGACACAAACCAGTTTTGGCTGTCACTCCCAAGCTCAGGAAGCTCAGGAAGAGCATTCAGTGACGTTTAACATCCGGACACGACCTGACCTGGAGTATGTCCATCTGCAGACAGTCACGACCTGAGAGATGTGATGTCAGTTACACGTGGCAGTGCATCAGAGCCTCCCACACTTTGCAAACCCACACCAAAAGACTCTAGCCAACCAAAACTTAATAGGATCTCAAATGGTCGCTTAATATAATTGTCTTTATTGCCTCTGTGGAGGCCACGGTGGATGGTAGGGATGCAGTTATTGCTGGATGTGACCTAATGGGTGGGGTGGGTAGAGGTATGAAGCTAAAAGCCGAGTTCTGGCAGGAGACATCAGAGATTGCACTTTATGGCCTTGGTGGCGGGGATCCATGGCAGAAGATGGCCGTCCATTACAGTGAGCTCTATTAGGTTAATGACTTTAGCGGTTTTATGGGCATGAGCTCATTACTTAGACAGGCCAATCTAATCATCAGCCGCACCAATGACCATGGACATAGCAAACTGGTTTGTGGGTAAAAATGGACCCGAGGGTGTTCCCTGTACAGCCTGGGAGATATTGTGGTTTCTGTGTTGTAGCTCTAGCCATAATTAAGTTGATTCACCTGTACATTCATACATACATCCTGTACTGCATTGTACTTGTATGAGGCTTTATAATATCTTTGATACCTGCATTCTAATTTTGATCAACTCAGAACCAGATTAAGCTACCCAATAGTTTTATTCCAATACACTGAGGTCAGTAAGTATTTGGACAATAAAACCATTTTTCCTCTGTTCGCCATTACAGCGGATGTGATGGGAGACCAGAATATAGATTAAATTAAAGGGATTTAATAAATGTATTGCATTAACTGTTTGGGGACATTATTTAGGACATTTTCTGAGGCTCAAAAGTTATTAGATATGCAGTTTCATGTTCAGGGGAGGGCTATTTGCTCATTATTCCACCACAATCGTGGCTCAAGAGTTGGGAGTTCGCCTTGTAATCGGAAGGTTGCCGGTTCGAGCCCCGGCTTCGACAGTCTCGGTCGTTGTGTCCTTGGGCAAGACACTTCACCCGTTGCCTACTGGTGGTGGTCAGAGGACCCGGTGGCGCCAGTGTCCGGCAGCCTCGCCTCTGTCAGTGCGCCCCAGGGTTGCCATCACCAGTGTGTGAATGGGTGGATGACTGGATGTGTAAAGCGCTTTGGGGTCCTTAGGGACTAGTAAAGCGCTATACAAATACAGGCCATTTACAAATTAAGCAGATAAAAGATCTCCAATTAATTTCAAGTGTTGAATTTGTGTTTTGTTGTTGTTCGCTGGGAATCTTAAGGGGGATGCCAATGCAAGTGAAGGAGGCCATCATTTGGCTGGAAAACATAAATAAATGAATAAATAAGTATGAGAAATAGTAAATCCTCTAGGAGTTCCCAAATCAGCAGTCTGGTACCGCCTTAAAACTGAATGCACTGGCCAGCTCAGCAACACAGAAAGACCTGAAAGGAATTTCTTTCTTTGGTTCATCTTGCCAAATGAAAAAAGCTGGCAATGAGGTAAGTACGGCATTGCCAAAGTCTACATTTAAGACAAAGAAATAAGATATTGGTCAACAGCCAAGTCAGTCACCTGATCTCTAACCAACAAAAGATGCTTATGAGTTACTGGAGACCCACAAAGAAGCAGCAACTGAAGGTGGCCACAGTAAAAAGCATCAGTACAGCATTTGGTGGTGTTGCTGAGCCCCGGGCTTCGGGTACCTCTAACTGTAAATGATTTTCACCCAAGTATTAAATTTTTTATATATATTTTACAATTATTTCAGTTAAGAGTGTCTCTGGAGTACCGTCTAAATATAAATTTGATTCAATTTGTATTTTAGACAATTCAAAAACAAAAAAAACCAGTTGGTTTACATGCACTGGCTTTGCGGACCTTTTGGATGTATACATGTCTATAATTGTGAGTGGATGTGTTTTGCGTAGATGCCCATGAACAGGCAGGCAGACAGTGATGAAAAACAGCAGCAGTATCATGATCAGCTCTTCCTGCATTGACTCATCAGGCCGATGCTTCCTGGGTCTGCAGTGTTCAATAGGGAGCTGCAGGAGTTTGTTTGGTTCATCTCACACATCAACCACTGACAGGGTTATTTTAAACCCACGGTTTGATGGTACACAGTGGTCTAGAAGTTACGGAACAGGCATGTGGTGGTCAGGGTAGGAGTAGAGCGTCACAGCAACTGATTTAATCTAGAACCACATAAAGTGGGTCATTTAGCGCTTTGGCAACTTGCATTAAAAAGTAATTAATAAATGTAATTGGCAGAATGTTCTGTTGTTTCTTAGGCTGCAGCCTGTTGTTCTGTCCAGCTGATGCCATAGAAATACAAAGTGGCGGCTTGACAAATTGTGCTAATGCATCAGTATCAAAAACTACAGTTGATTGAATGGTGGCAAGAGGTGTCACGGTTGACGCTGGCCAACCGTGGGGATGTGAGGAAGGAGGACCCAAATGCTGGACTCTGTGTGCTTAGCAATGCGTTTATTTACAGTGAAATGGAAAATAACAATAAATCCTCACTGCGTTTCCGACTCCCGTGACGTGTCCTCTTCCCAGTGTCAGTGTTTCTTGTCCCCGCTCCTCAGTGTCTGAGCACCCCGTGCTCGCTGACTTCTCGTCTCCACGCTTCTCCTGTGGGAGATAACAAACAGGCAGCCGTAAGACACACACAATGCGGCAGACTAACCGTACTGAATGGCCAAGAGACTAAAGTGAAGTCACGCAATGATCCAGCGTTGGAGAGAGCTCCACCGCACTCTTAAGTTGTAGACCAAGTGCTCTCAGAAACACCGGCATCCACACACACACACACACACACACGCAAGCAGGGAGAACGAGGGACAGCACTCCAAAAACCCACATGTCCATAACTGCTCAGGGACCCTGGGTTGCTCAGACCCAGGGTCCCTGACAAGAGGCTAGTTCTGGAATCGAGTCCATCACATGTTAAAATTATTAACTTTAGAGCCAAAAAACAAGCAAGAAAACAAACAAAACCTTTTTCCAACCATATACAAAAAAAAGCTCAATAAGGATGACGTTTGTTTGGGTTTTTTTGAGTCAGTTACCTTTTTTCAGAGCTTAAAGTTATAAATCATTAGGGGGATGTCAGCTGTGAATGATGGCTGTGGTGATTGTCTATCAAACTTCACCTCAGCACAATCACGACTGAGCTGGACCTCTCACTTGTGTTTGTTGTGTTTATAGCTTTTACCTGGAGTTATGTGACAAACTATTAAGACTGCTGTGAGGTTAATTTCACTAGCAGTCCATCCAAAAAAGTCTGCTTTATACAGTTCAGGGTCATAGGGAGCTGAAACCCATACCAGTGGTCATAGGTCAAGAGGTAGGGTACACCATCGGCAGGTCACCAGTATAAAGCTTCGATCCTACTCTGTTGTGGACATGGACACAAACAGCGAGACGTGGAGATTAAGTAGTCTTTCCCCTTATACTTATTTGAAGTTTCTTTTAAGCTCATTGCCTAGATGATGTGTCTGTATCTTCACAAAAACAGCCAGACATGCAAACATCTGCACAGATATTTGCCCTCATGTAATAATGAAATTTATGCCACTCACATCCAAGAGGAATCACAAATGACAATAAAAGATTAACACACAAAAAGAAAGACAGCGTTCACAGTCACATTTAGACATTTGTTTAATTTGTAGTTAAAAAACACACGTCTTTGGACTGTAGAAGTAAACCAAACATGCACGGAACAAAGCCCCCAGCTGGTTGATGAATTTAAATCAGTGACCTTAAAGCTGTGAGTGAAAAGCGCTAACCTCTACATCACTGTGCATCCGATTTCTAGCATTTACAGTTTCACTTTTTTTGCATTCTATTTCCCACAAATTATGTGCCTGTGCATGCAGCTCATAGATTCTACTTTGCAATTCAAATAGTCAAATAGTCACTTTTGAAAGAAAAAAATGAACATGCTGATGGCTAAAACGCTAACACTGAGGCTTTAAAACGAGTCCATGAACCAGTGGGTGATACCATGTTGTCTACATTAATCTTTCATATACTTGACTTGCTGTCACATGTAAATTTATAAATATTTTAGCAGTAACTTCATATTGTGGAACATATGCGCAATATTTGAAGGCTGCGTGAGTTTGAACAGCATAAGCAAAGGTGTTTACAGTACTGTTGTAACGTTTATAGTAATTTGACTGATTTGTCACTGTTAGTTTAAGGGCAGTAGTCATTAATATGAATTTATCGATAATGTTGTCTTCATGTATTACTTGCTAAATTTCACTTTTATACTTTAGTGAGAAGTTGGAAAGCCACAACATCTCATACAACATTTTCTATAATGAGGCAGTTACAGCTGGCTAAAAACACAAAGAGATTTTTTGTCAGTTTTCTTGATTGTGTATCTAACTTTGGGTTGCGGGGGATGGCGCCTTGATGAGCTGTCACAGGGAAAGAGAATGGGCACACCTTGGAAATAGACACAGAGACACAAATGGACTAGCTTTATCCTCAGTCATCCACACCCACCACCAATTTCGAACCTCCAATTATCCCAAGATGAATGTTTTTGCAGGTTTGTTTTGGTACAAAACTGGAGTAAACCCTCATGATCACCAATGTAATGTGCAAAAAACAAATTCTGACGCAGACTTTTAAACCCAGAATATTTCTGCTGTGAAGAAAAGGTGCTAACCATTGCACTATTGTCCAAATTAATGATTTTTACTACAATTACTTGAAGACATTGTTTGAGCTTTAAAATCCAAGTCATTTTTTCATTTTAGACTGTTTTCATGCTTTAAAGAGGCTTTAACTGTAGATTAGGTGCTCAGTGCCGCTTACCAAACTCAGGCTGTGGCCGCTATGTGTGCGTGCATGTGGGAGTGTGCGTACTTGAATCTGTGCATGATTGCAAGTCAGTGAGTGTTTTGCGTGCGTGAGTGTGTTAGACAGCAGAGACATGACAGAAGTGAAGCTTCCAGGGAACACTGGTAGATAACAGAGTGTTTCTGTTCTCCGCTCTACTGAATACCAATCACTTTCCCTTTCAGATAAAACCCAGAGGAATGAAAACAGACTAGAGAATGTGTGAATGTGTGTGTGTGCTTATAACTCCATGAAGGGCTGTGTGACAAAGAAGCATTTACTATTTTAAAAGTATTAAATATTTCTAAAGTATTGCTGAACCAGCTGTCCTTGAGTCACTTTTCTCATTTTTATTTGGATTGACCCTCAGGTAGAAGTAAAACCCTGCAAACCACTAGGTTGTGTATCTCTAAGTCCCTGATGCTTTGGCCTTCTGTCCACATCCAGATTTCTTAGCTAATGGTTATGACCTCTATTAGTGCCCCTTTTCCTCACAGACTCACCTCTTCCGTCCTTCTTCACGTTTCGCTCTCCTCCCGTTCTGTTCCCGGCTCTTCCTGCTTCTTGAACGAACACTTTCTTTTCAGCTATCTGCTCCTCCTGAACCTCATTTTGCCAACATCAACACAGCATCGAGAGCTTATGACACAACAGTGAGGTGACAAATGGCACATAAGATTTTGTAGATATAACTTAAAAGATTGCAGCATATCATGATGTTGCTACAAGAAATACGCTTTTACTTTCTTTAGCTGTATCTGTAAAGCTGTAAAGTCCACAAGATGTCATCTAGTAGGAAAAATAATTTACAATACTTATATAATATTATGATAATGGCTGGGAATAATAGAAAGAATAATGTGTAAGACTCTAGAATTGTTCCTCCTGGCAAATAATTCATGTAAGAGCATGTTTTTAACAGAAAGACAGAGGTCAATTAGAAGCCTTACTGTTATGATTAAAATTGATTTGATTAATTTACTGAACCCAAATCTTCCCCAGTTCTATCAGTTAACATATCTAAACTTGAACATTATACTGTTTGGTGTGAAAGAGAAAAAGAAAACTAGAAGAGAGGAAAAAAGTAATTTGTAGATATGGTCAAGGAAATGAGTACAAGATCACTCTGAAACAGCCTCAAGTCCCTATTGCCAATTCTGCAGGCTTCATGGTACCCTTCCTAACGTCTCTGTGTATGGGCAAAAGCCAGAAACTGATCCAAAGTGGCAAAAAATGGAGGAATAACAGTGGATCATGGTAGGATTTTTGCTTTCTGAACAAAATTGGGCACTGTGGAGAAACTGGACTCGAGAAGACCGCATTTTTGAGAGACACACATGACAAAGCCTGACTGGAGTTTGCTGAAATGCATCTTGACAAGTCACAATGCTTCTGGGAGACAGCTTTCAAAGAAAGGAACATTGCCCTCAACATGGAATACTATGGAGGCAGCTCGAAAGACTGTTTTGAATGTGTGAAGGGCTCAGTGAAATCAGACCAGACAGAGAGAAACATGCTCCCCAAAGCTCTGACCCAATCAATGACTGTGGGAACATGAACCAAAACATAAGTGTGAAAGGATCCAAGAACTGATGGGTAACGAATTGCCTCAGTAAATGACTTGCTATACATCCTGATCTGAAAATGCATAAAATGAAAAGAGAAACCTGAGAATTTTTGTAGTTCATTGAAAAACAACTACTGCTTCTGTCAATGGATACTTCATTTCACTTTTTGTATCATATATTAATGCAAAGTGCTGTACTGTAACTTTTCCCATTAAAAATCCACTTTTTTTAAAAAAATGTATCTTTTATTCCTTCCAAATTGTGCATTCATGTACAGAAATCATGTTTTCTTCTTTCTTCTCCTTTTTACATTAATATTTATGGTGAAATTAGTAAATATTACCAAATAAACTAAAATAAATCATTTCCAGTTGTTTAAGAGGACATATTATTTAGTTATTTCCTCACTCTCTTGCTTAGACTTGCCTCCTGGGTTGAGAACTGTTGCTGGTAAGCACGCCACCTCAAACTTCCACCTCAGCCTATTAATAGAGACCTTCAGCTCTATCACTGATCTGTCTCCATCCAGATAAGGAGCTCTTTGGCCGGGGAGGGAGCAAATCAAACCATTTGACGTAAATTTCCCGGTTGGGTCCCTCAAGCCGATTTATCTTGGAACTGAGGTGTGTGTTAAATTCCTTCTCTTTCTCTGACTAAGCTTCCTCCTTTTATTCACCTTATTTTCTGCATTACTCCTTAAATGAACAACCTCTGGCTAGATAATTGACACTCTGACCATTGACCAGCAGATGACTTTTTGCAATGAATTATGGGTCTTGCATTTTGTTTACAGCGCTATCACAGCTCTCAGTCATCTTTAATTTCTTAGATGCAATGGGCCATCACAAGACAATGATGGAGAAATATATTTATTCAACCATCTGCTCGTGAGTTCAACCCGATGTGGCCATTACGGTGTGGCTTTTAAAGGCTGATAAATCAGCCATTGCAGAGAAGTGAAATTGAACTCTAATTGGCCCCAACCCTAATATCTTCTGCTAAATAAAAGCCAGTCACCAAAGCTGTAGGTGGAGTTTTCATTATCATTTGTCCGCTTGTCTGTTTGTTTTTTTATCTGTCTGTCAGGCAAAATTACCACGACACGGTTGGTGAAAGTTAGTAGAGAGGCGGAGCTCACTAGCAGAGGCACTGTCAGAGCATCCTTTTAGTTCAGAATTACTCAGAAATTTGCAAAATTTCACTGAAAGCAGCTGAAATAAGTCTAGATGCCACGATTTGGCTATGTGGCAGGTTAGGCAGAACTCACACTAGAAAACACACACAGCGTGAGTGGACGACAAGACAATGAGCAGAGGGAGACTGATGACATAAATACACAGAGGATATGAGGGAACAGACCACAGGTCTGAAACTAGTCTGACTGATGAGAAAACTGAACACAACGTGCACAGGACGAGAGACTATGAAAGTAAGACAGGCCGTATACAGGGATATAGAGACATGGAGACAAACAACAGACTGGAGAGACAAAGAAATGAAGCGGAGAGAACACTCAGAGAAACCAGCCATAAAGAACATTAACAGATGAGTGAGGCTCAATCACAAAACTCATGATAACCTAAAAAATAACATTCAGACATGATGATCTCCTCCTTTCAAAAAAATACAAATCCAGACAAAAAACGATCATGACACTGGAATTATTTTAGCTAAGCAATGGTTGTTTTCTACTAAGAGTTATTTAATAAATTATGTACACCAGAGGTTTTTGCAGTGAACACTTGATCAGGTGTAATGCTGGTAGTGGCAAGAGGACCATTAGGCCTAATAGAAAGTGTCTAATAGAAAGTGTCTAAATTAGACATGAAAGAATAACTGTGGTCTGCAGTGGACAGGAAAGGGGCAGTCTCGGTAACCTTTCTGACACATTGGAGGGTAGGAAAATGACATGGTCTGACGTCTTGCAGAATGAATCACCTCTGTGACATTTGGTCCACAGAGAGGTTTTTACATGTGCTGTGAAACGCCCCCAGAGCGGCAACCAAACAAAATCATGGCTCGGAAAAGAAAAGAAGAAAAATTTTAAGATTGTTTTTAACCTCCTAAAACACAACAGCTGCATATTTTACTTTTTGCTACTTTACCTGGTTTGGGAGCATAAAATCCATGTGCAGCCTGGTGTTATGAAATGGTATTCAAGTAGCTACTTAGCTACTGTCTTAGCTAAGCATTTTCCTATTGATGAACAGCATGCTAACCAATTCCCTAGCACAGCACAAACTGAAACTGAGCTGCGTTGCCAGGAAAAATCAGTAAAGTGTCATTTTATGGCTAATATGTGGGGCCTAAAAGAACATGCGCACATGTGTTGTTTTCATTTGGTTGGTTTTAATCTCTTTTAAATAGATTTAAAACTTTGCTCATTCTATACGCTGATGCCCTGTTCACCCTTCACCTAATCGATGCATTGTTCCTTCAAGACACAAATTTTTAACAAAAGAATGTCTCCCCTCCCTCATGAACCTATTTCCCACTGAGGCTTTTTGCGTAAAAGTCGATGAATTGTTTTAACCAGGTCTCGATTGGATTGGGTCTCTGAGCGTCTGGCGGGGAGAAGATAAGACCCGTTATCTCTTTCTGCAACCTCTCTCTGTCCTCCCCATGAGTGGACAGGTAGATGGGGGAAAGTGAATAAAAGAGATGGAAGACAAAATCAACAGAGATGTAGTTAATAATGGTCTTAATATTAAAAAGCTCCCGGTCTTATGAGTGCTCCACTGGCTGAAGTTAAGATTGTGCTTTTTAGTGGCCTACTCAGTATAAGTGAACAAGAATGCAGACAATGTTGTTACCAAGACTTCCTGTTGCCACTTCCTGCAAGAGGTCAGAAAATTCATTCCAAAAATGGACATTTAATAATTTATCCCAAGCATTTTTCTCTGTCACACCAACACTGCAGGTTCTCCTTGATGTGTCAATGCCATTATTTTTTGCTGATGATGTAACTAGCCTTGCAGTGCATTCTGGTACTGTTGTATTTTATTTTGAGAACTGGATAGTCTAGTTGCCTACTTAAGTGGTTCGCTTGCATAAAGTGGAGTTTTAGGCAAATCAGAGTTATCAGGTGTGACTTGAAGTCAGTGAAAACAGAATGAAAACAGATTTAGCAGTTGCACAGTTCATCTAACCTCACCTTTTGTTTTCAGAAGGAGGTTGGAGTTTGAATAGCGGGACTTAATGTAAGACAAAGTTTAGAAAGAAGCTTCTATCTTGGAGTTGATCTGAAATCCAGGAGCAGAAAGCCTATGAGAGGCATTTATCCAAGTGCAACAATGCGACGGAGAAGCCGTCTGTCAATCACCTATCATAAGCCTCTCCAATGGAGGGAAGCAGTACAATCCATAGAGTGCAAAACACACCTGTGGACACATATCATTACTTACATGGCAGAAAACATCACATGCATTGATTTCCTTTGGAAGGGCGATGGTGGGGGAAGCAATTGGTCTATTATCTAACATAGAAGTAATAAAAAGATAAAATACCAAACTTGATACTACTAACACACTGTATTGATCTAGATTTAAATCTGTTTATTTGCAGCATTTAAATAAAAAAATCACTATCTCCAGTAGATAAATACATTATTTAAATTTTCATAAAATCCTATAACATAGACAGGTGAGGCACACAAGGTTTTTTTTTTTTTTTTTTTACAAATAATTATGTGTTACTGCGGGCATGCTTACAGGTGATTAGCCTATTAGGTATGCTCTATATGACCTCACACGTCCTGTCGAAGAAATGCAAGTGAGCTTAGCACAGGAACTGGTCAATAAATAATCATTTCATTTCAGTCACAGCAAGACATGCTAATGTAAGTGACTGTTGTACTTTAAATGATTCCTTCCCTCTTGTTGTTTTGTAGCAGGCTAAAATAAGCATCTGTTGTGGTTCTGTCTAATTTACTGTTTAGCTATCAGCCATTTCCCTCAGGAAAAGTCTTAACGAGTATTTAATTAATGACATTGATTCATTTGGTGGAGGAAAATGTGCTTCATGAATTGGACACTGAGATCAGACACAATAGTGACTTTAATTGTTTCTCAGTCGTTGTCTTCATTTACCACCTTGTGTTTGACAATACTACCTTTCTTTAAATCTCTCAGATTTCTTCCGCACAGATTCATTTGTTACCTTTCATCCTGTTTGGTTTAATTAGCGGTCAACTAGAGGAACTTGGCTCCGCAAACCAATCCAATTGCTCATTTAGCGTTTTGTGTCACCTTTCAGATTGTCAGAATGCCAGAGTGTGTAATCAAGGGTGGGCAAATAAGTCGGCAATGTAGACCATCACTGTGTCGCAGAGGTTTATTTCCTCCATTTAGGTTAAACGAAGATGGACAAGAGTGTGACTTTGAAGTGAAGGAGATATGTATCTGTTGACTCTGTCTGCTCTCATTATTACATGCTCTCTGCCCTCTGTTAATGTGATTTGTGTGTGAGCTGATTCAGTATTGATTTGATTTGAGCTAAGCTTGGCCGAGTTGAATCAAGTGAAATTATGTCATTCTTTCTGGCATTTTTCTGACAACATAGCTAGCACCGCAGCCTGCGTCAGCACTAATTACCACTCTGTCAGTTTTTTAAGACCATCTGGGGAAAATTTCATTCCCTTCTCTGTGATTACTTCAAAAAGTAATTATGCAGGTAATGACAAGGCATTAAAAAGTGCAGTATTTTGCAGTGAAGTCATGTCAGTAATCTACAGTGAACTTTAGATGATCACGATTTATATGAATGAAAGAAGAAAAATAATATTACAGAAATAAAAATGGTTATTTGGCACTTTCAAGTGTGTCATGATACAATGCAGTACAGTGGATGGAAACATTAGGGGAGTTGGCACTGTAATTTGTGTTTTGATAAGAGAAAAGTCTTTGACCAAGCTGCCCTCTCTCCTCTGATGGCTATCTACTAATGAACCTTTGAGTAGAAGAGACAAACACAATAATGGCCTATTGACCTCCAGAAGACTGCATTTACTCCCACAACAACCTCTGTCTGTCTGTTGGTTTGTTGGTACTCAGAGTTTTGACTTCATGCCACAGAGCTGGGATTCTTGCATCAGCCTAGCAGTAGCGAAACAGCGTCATTCCCAAGTGATCCCACTGTCAAATGAATTAAGGCGGCCTTTTAAAATGTGGCGTTAATGTTGGCATTTCAACCCAAATTACAATCCTTTCCTAGCCACAACCAGCTCCTTGAGCATAATTAAGCAGTGCGTGAAAGTTAAAGTGATCCCTGAGTGAAAACAAAATGCAAAATAGAAGCCTCCTAAACTTGTGATTCACCCTTTACGCGTACTTTGTAGCTGCTGTTGCTGTCCAATATTGTGTCAGCTGGTGCATCAGTGCATGCCTGCGTGACGCCTGTAGCTTCAAATGAAATGTCACAATTGGGGATGAAAACTAGTTAATTAGAGACGGAAGCTGGATCCAAGACTCAGTTATCTCTCTGGCAACTTTGACCAATACATTAGACCACATCTACTTAATCCGTATAAACCTTTTTTTTCACCTCAGACTGTTTCTTTTTGAGCCTCCAGAAAATCTGCATTTTATGGTATAATGCCTTGCCATTCATATTAATAAATAAATTAGATGCTATAGTATGTTTATTGTTGAGTTTTAGCTGTACTTAAAGACTTTTTTGCATTTGGGCAGATTTGGCTTGGCTGTTTCATCATTCTTTATGCTAAGCTAAACTCAAAAATGAATGAATTGAAGGGTATTTTCTGCCTTTTAAGCTGTCCCTTTAATAACAAACAGAAATGTCTATCCATCAGAAAAGCGGAGATTGTGTGCTGCAAAGTCCGGATGCATACAAGGATTGACGAAACACACCCTGCTGCAGCTTTTAGATTCCATCTCACAGGGCATTTGTTGACTCAAGGAAACCAAACGCGATGGACCGGAGGCAGGAAACGTTCCAGAAACAGTAAACCAACTCACTAGGTTGACATGGATCCTCATAAGAAATGATCACTTGACAAAACCTATTTAAGTTGCTTCCACCCAAATTGACCTGAGCTCCTATTCAGTTCCATGATTGACCCCAGCTTTTCTCCAGTGTTAGATGGAGTACACTGTATCCTTTCATGACCCCTTAAAAGGACCAGTAGGCATATGCTTTATGGTACTTGAAAATACACTTATTGTTGAAACTCAACTAAAAATTTGGAAAGGACCTTAATTGTCTACTCTTTAAGCTTTTGTGGCAACTTAGAAAAAATACCTTATTTGAAATCCTTATTTTTATTAATAACAATAATAGTGAGCATGGCTCAGCACTGAGTTAAAAGTGGTATTGTTAATTTAAAAAGTCAAACAGAAAAGGGATTAAGATAGTTTAAAAAGACAGGATTATAGGGCAGTTTTTTTCTGTTAAGGAGTCCAGTGTGTGAATGAGAGTGTCAATACATCACAGAAGAAGGTCCTAGCACTCATAGCTCTGAGGCTGCCACTAGATCTATCGATACAGACTGCAGGGAGCAGGAGGGAAGGTAAGTCTGGAGGAGGTCAGGGAGATATGTAGCACAAAGAAGAGCCTTAAATGTTAATGATAATTTAAAGTTAATTTGTTGCAGTTCAGAGAGTCAGTGTAATTGAATCAGCAGGGGTGTGATACCAGTTCTGTTCTGTTCTTCCTGTAATCATGCTGATCATAAAGAGTGTATTTTTGATGGCTGCTGTCTGCTTTTTGTTGGTTTCTGGTAAATTGCGTATTTTTTAAACTCGAAATATTTGAAGCATGCAGCTTTTCTTTTTCCCGATGCTGGTTTTGCATTTGTAATTGTCATCCAGTGGAAGCAGTTATACTGTATTTTATGTTTGGCATATTTATTATTATCGTTTGCTTTTTGGTTAATAAATGTATTCCATGCATTCCTTTATTGTACAAATTTCTTGTTTTGATATTGCTTTACTTCCTACTCGTGACACTTTACATCTGCTTGGTTCAGTCCCACAACATAATGTGATTTCCAGCCAATCAAGGAAAGCTTCCCTTAGGCTAGGACCATTAGCATAGAAGACATTTACCTGTCCACATTTGTTAGATTACCTGTTATAAAAACAAGAAAAACACAAATATTTTGGAATCTATCAAAATCTTGTTTATAATTTAAAATGATTTGAAAAACATTATAATAATAATAAAAAAATTATACCCAAATTTAAGCCAGCACACTGGACTTGTCTGAAATGTAAGAAATAATTCAAACACATCATTCAAAAAACATTGTTTTTTAAACAAGAATTCAAATAAATTATGGTAATTTTAATTAAAAAATACAAATGTGCTTCACTATTATTTCTGTTTTTTTTAATTCAAAATTCATGAATAACAACAATATTGTATTTTACATTTAAAAATACCATTTTGATTAAAGAGCGTGTTCATGCTGGTAGAGCAACCATTACAGAAGCATGAAAAATGAGTTTTTAAACTACCTAGATTGTTAATTTAGGGCAACACTGGCATACACATTATATTTGGTGGTAGACCAATATGCTTTTTTAACCACAAGTGAAAAGAGATTGTGAAAAGCAAATGTCGTTTGGAGGACAATAAAAGAGGTTGAACCAGAAGAAATGTCTTGGAGGCCACATAGATGTTTTTCCAAGCATCTGGCAGAATTAAGTGTGCCGTGGAAGCATGTCCAGCGTGGAATCCATGAAAATCTACAATGTATCATGACAATGAAAGCCACAGCACTACATGTTCTTGATAGCCTACATTTTGAGAAAGGCCATTTTTTATTTATCCAAAAGCTCTATTTACTATTGGGACTCTGTAAGATTTTTGGCAGTTTTAACTGGTTTTATCTCCTGTATTGTTGTAGGCTTTAAGGGTGTGTTTACTTAAAGAATTATTATTATTACTTAAAATTATTTCTGTACCTGAGGTTTCCAGCAGAACATTGCTGACTAAGTAACACTGTGATATTGGGAAACCAGGCATCAGAGAAAGTGAAAGAAGTAAAAGTTTTATTGTAAGTAAGGAGATGCTTTCTCAGCATCAAATATTGGCTAGATTAAAGGTTTCCTACAGGGCAGCGCATGGCACACTAAAATGCTTTGCAGAAACTGGATCAGTTGCATCCAAAGCACGATCAGGCAGTGCAAAAGTAACACACTACTGGAAGATCAATACGTCAAGCTTTGTTCTCTCAGAGATAGAAAAGCAGCTTCATCACAGGTACAGAATTTGATAAATTAAGAACACAAGACTTCGAGTACTGAGAAAAGAAGAGGCTGTGTGGTAGTGTCTCAAAGGAAGAAAAGGTCCATGAACCACCTCACATTAGAGGAAACACTAGGGCTGTGTTAAGGTATATAAGTATTTCACAGGCTTTTGGTTCACACACAACCACGATCTTATAGGAAAATCCCTATCAGGGCGAAGAAACTCAAACGTCCACAGTATATTTGTGTGCGTCTGTGTGTCGTCTAAAGTTCTTCAAGGGACGACTGCCTCATCCAGTTATTCATTACAAGTTATTACAAGAGAAACAAGGAACAAAACTTATATACAAATACAAAAATACAAATCAAAATCAAATAGGAATCATGAACCCATAAAAACCCAAAGTCCTGGGTACAAAACCCAGGGATGATGACAGAGAGCCACATTTTAATTTCTACACTTAATGTAGATAGTACAGTCCATTCTGATAAAACTACTTAAAAAAAATTGCTTTTCCCTGAAAAATATGGCTGAAAACGTTTTTCACCTGTAAAGTTATACTTGATGATCAGCATGTCCAGTACACTGGACAATGCTAATTCACTTTACAGCTGTAAGTACAATTACCTACATCTTTACTAAAATGATGAGTATGTTGAAAATAATCGTTAACCTCTACCGCACAGCACACAACTGGCTCAGGTTTTTCACAAATTAGCTGCTGCTGGTCTCTTTGAGGGGCGACACACAATACCCTCAGTGGGTTAATATTCAGGATTCTTAGAGCGCTAACTCGCTAAAATGTTAGGGACAGCCCATACTGTAGCAGCCTATCAGTCACAAGATAGGCCCAGCCTAAAGTAAAATTTGCTTTGGTAATTAGATCTGAACTCATATAGCAATTTTCTCAAAGTGCTTTTTACTACATTTTTTTAGGTCTTAAATTGACATTTCTAATTTCCTCTAATTTGGCTTCCTGTGTTAATGTACATCCTCACTCCCTATGCTAATGTAAGATTTTGATTTCATATTAGCTTAAAGGTAAAGCACAGCTTCGGTACTGCAACCTGCCTCTTTCCGTGTCCTGCATTTGATTGGTCCTTTCAGAACAGTAACCCTAACAGTATCTTGTTTCCTCACTTGTTTATTTCTTTATTGCGATACTGTGTTTCATTGTGTTCCATCCTCCATCGACAGGCGAACGCATGGCCAAAGCAGAGCAGCCCTAATCAGAGAGAAACAGGACACATCCTCCCCATAATGAAGGCCGGACAGACACATAATAAGTAGCTCTCAAATACACGCTTGTCGTGATTCTTTTGTTTTCAGCCCAGAATATTTTTTTCTTTTTTTCAGCAGAGTGACAGTAATGCAGTCCTGCCACTGCCTGAAGAGAGGTTGGAGGACATCTGACTGTCACTCCCACAACATAGTGGAGGAGTGACAGTCACATGTCCTCCAACCTCTCCTCAAAGCAACTCTGCACATTAAATATGACGTTTTATCTCTTTTTATAAGAAAGTAAGAGTACTTAGGTGGTGGAGTTCATTCATATAATGATAATAAACAACAAACAGCTCAAATGAAATATTAAGCAAGACTGTTTGGATCACTATTTCCCTGTGAATTACTTTCTTTGTATTTTATGTTACAGAAATAGTAACATGTTACAGATTTTTGTGAATTACTTTGGCTTAAATATAATATTTAAGCCAAAGTAATTCATCCATCCATCCGCTTCCGCTTATCCTTTTCAGGGTCGCGGGGGGCTCTGGAGCCTATCCCAGCTGTCATAGGGCGAGAGGCGGGGTACACCCTGGACAGGTCGCCAGTCTGTCGCAGGGCTAACACATAGGGACAGAAAAACACACACACACACACACACCTATGGGCAATTTAGATTAATCAATTAACCTATCCCCACAAGCTGCATGTCTTTGGACGGTGGGAGGAAGCCGGAGTACCCGGAGAGAACCCACGCAAACACGGGGAGAACATGCAAACTCCACAAAGAAAGACCCCGGCCTGATGGAGGGATTGAACTCAGAACCTTCTTGCTGTGCGGCAACAGTGCTAACCACCGTGCCACCGTGCTGCCGCCAAAGTAATTATAGTGCTATATATTTTTACCATGTATTAAAATAAACACCAGGAATATTGTGGGATATGGACAGAGGTTAAGATGGATCTGGGAGAGAACAGTGATGCACTATCCTGGACTGTGGTGTTCACTTTAGGTTACTCAGCGGTAGCAAACAGCAATATAAATTTAAGGTGATGACGCTGATTAGACTCATTCATTCGTCTGTCAAGCAGTGTGTTAGGAACCTACTGTGATCTTTGCAGCATTGAAGTGAGATAGCTTGTTAGTCAGAAAATGAGACCTCTGATCCCTGCAGCTGTTGTAGCTGGGTTAAAATAGATCTAATTGCTTAATTAATATCACATAGATCCAAGTCTATGAAACACAGTGTTTAAAGCAGCCTGAGCTGTTGGTTCACAGAGATTACTTTTACATATGTTATTTGAAACTGTGACTATGTTTAATACGAGAATTTGTTAATAGTAACAACTATATTGGAGGATGAAGTGCAACCTGTTGCACAGTGTGATCGGCATCTGTGTCCTAAAAGAAACACAAAATGACTAAAATAATCTGAACCAGCTGAATACGTATGTGCAAAGACATCAGAATAAGAGACTTGGGGGCTGTGTCCACATTGTTTCATTTGTTTAAGAGCTAAATATACATAGAGTATGTAAAAAATATTTTTTATCTGAAGTCACCATTTATGGAATTCATCTTGCAGACATGGGAAGGGTCACGTTTACATATACCAAGGATGAGCCCTCTGTCACACAAGATGCCTCAAGCATCCAGCAATTAAACTTTTGAAATTAACTTTTTATTTATGTATTTTTTTAATGAAGCAGTAGTAGTTGTAATTATAGTATCAAATAACTGTAGAATACCTTTTGAAAGAAGAATATTATATCTTTTTAATCTTTCAGTTAAATGTATTAGTATTTTCTGTTTTATTAGTATTTAAACGTATTGACGTCAATTTTCTGAAAATGACAACACAGCAGACATATGTCTTCCGTCCTTCCTCTTTACATCTTTCTCCCTTCTTCTCAGCTTTGTTTGCCTCTCCATCTTCCCACACACGTTGTCCATTTGTTTTTTTTAATCTACCATCTCTCGTCTATCTTCGTCTTCTCCTTGCAGCCCTGCTTCTACCTCCTGACTCCTCCTTGCTCCCCCATCTTCTGCCTCCTCCTCCCTTGTCCATCCCTCTCTCTAATGAAAGAGGGATTTTTGAAAGAAAGAGAGTGAGAGAGAAAGAGAGACAGCAGAAAGAGGAGGTTGAAGTGGAGGGGTGGGTCCCTATAAGAGCAGCTGCCTCCAGCCTCCACGTAGCCAGAAACACCACACTGAGACAGAAGAAAGGAATCATACGCTGACAAACTGCATTCACCCAAGGGACCTCCTATTGGCAGCCCCAGAACAGGTAAGGAATCCTTGGCGAGCAGGAGGGAGTAGTACAGGAGGAAAAGAAACTGCTTGACCTCTGACCTTTATATAAAGAATTTTTTCCTTTGTAGTTTTCTCAGTATTGTCATGCACTAACCGTTTGTTGTGTGTATTGTTGAAGAAACCCCATAGAAACTATACATTTACATTCATTTGACTCGTCTTAGTTCCTTTAAGGGTGAGTGATGTTGCATTGCAAGCCCTGTTTAGACAGCCCAAAAGATAACAATGAAATCTAAATTTAGCAGAAAATACAAGATAAACAGGAGAAAGAAGAAACCAGTGAGTCCTTTTTAAGAGTAAAGCTTTATTATCCCAGTCAGTATGTGTCTTCATTGCTACTCTGTCACCCACACCTGCTGGAGTCTCCCAGGATAATTACTTTAATAATTACTGAGTAATAATTACTTCTGTGTCGTTACCTTCTGACATTTGAGCTTAATCTCACTGAAAAAAAAATATAAAAAATATCTCAAACTGTAAGTGACAGTGTGAGTTAACACAGTACCTCAGGTTAAACACTTTGTGTTCAATAGAGTCAATGCATCTGCTCTTAAAGAGCAGCTACAGACCTCAATGTTCCTTAATATGTATGATTAAGAAGTTAGCTATTAGTGTTGATTAAAAAGCAGAAAGTTATGTACAGAACACAGAGCATGACGTGAAGAGGCTGCATCTGAGGAGTACACATGCATTTTAATTTGTAAGCACATTGGCAGGTAGCAGATAGAAAGGTCATAAATTGCTGGTCATGATTTGTCATTAATCATCAAGCTCTGATTCACAGCTGATAGGATCCAGGAATGAAAGGGGACTCTTTGCAGGAATATGTTGTTTGGGTTCATCTGAAGTAATGAAAGGTAATTTGGATGAGCTCATGTTGCCTAATGAGGGTAAGATTTTGCAGAACTCCCTTCATCAGAGGAATATTTTTCGATTTTTTTTGACGCAGTTGCCTGAAGGTTATGTTGTTTTTAATGACAGCTTCTGCCACATTCTTCATTAAAGTAAAAATACTTTGGGTTAATTATGACCAAAACAATTACATGAACATTAACCAGTATGAGCTCTCATGTAGTAGATACTTATAGACTGCTCTCAGCTTATTTTGAGTCACTGGTGTAATTTGGAATGAACATTGCTACTTTAAAAGGTAGCGGCTCAGAAATCAAGGGTTTTACTGACAACAACTGTGAATAAGTCTCAAGCTTGTTTTGTTGTTGTCATTCAGGACCAGTTGTTCAGCTCCCTTTATAAAATATAGAGACTAAAAGGTTCAATTAAGTAATATAAATAGATTTTATTGACATCTAAGGCACCTGGACACATCTGGCCAGTCGTTTTGCTCCAGACTTCAATGCTCTTTATTACCCCGTTCAAGAGCTGGAGTAATGAATCAAGCTAATAGGATTGATTAAAATGGTTGGATCTTTTATCAGATTTATCAAATGACAATTTGATGACACATACATCATCCATTATAGTTTTTAATTTTCTTTAATTAATGAATCATGTTGTCTAACTAATAAATGTAATAATTAATTTACTATTAATCATTGTAACTAATTATTAATCAATCAATTTTAAACATGAATCTTATTTTTCTGTCATTTATTTGCATTAGTAGTACTAAAATAGCAGCAGCCTCCTTCTTACATAGTTTATTAATATTATTCTTCCTGTGCCTTTAGGCATTTAATAAACTGATTACTAAGAGCTGCATTTATTCAATCTCTTAAAAAAAATCTTTATAAAGTCAATAACAAATTTGAATATATCTTTTTTCATATTAATAATTAGCCTAAGGTTATATTTAGCCTGGGGCACACTTTTCCTTTGACCTTCAAAGAAATTGTTTAAACAAAGGCAACACTGATGATGGAATTTTCTGTAGTAAACTTTTGTTTAAAGACCTTTTTAACAACTGTTAATCCTTGGTCTTGTGTCAGTTTATATTCATCTTCAGGAATATGTTTACAGACAGTGCTATTAAAAAGAATAAAAATAATAATAAAGAAGCGTCTGCTTTCTTACACTTCACAGTAAAATTTCCTGTGGGTACAACAGATCAGGGTAGAAGATGTTCCTATAGCTGTCTCGTTGCAGGTGTTTTGCGTTGACTGAATAAAACCAGATAAGGAATGTCTTTGGTGAGGCTGCATGAACACTAAATAACACTATAAAAATGTAATGCTTACATTTTGAGGAATAATTTGAAAAGAAGTTGAGGATTTGGTGTGGGTGGTTTTAGGTAAACACGCTTTTGTATTCAGAGATACTGATGTATGCAAAATGAGGTTTATATTGTAGCTCAGTTGTACCATTGTGAAACACATAATCTTGTAGTGATGAACATCCTTTCATTTTGTGGGCGATTTCATTGTGTACCTGCAGAAAACCTGACAAACACTGCCAAAGTGACAATGAGAGATAGTGAGAGAGATGGGATTTCAAAACAAACTGTAATTGCAAACAAAATGTTTGAAATGTCTAAGACAGCTATCTTAAACATTGTAGAATCAATCCAAAGAGACAAAAGAAGGCTCACTCACGGAGCTCTGAGCTTTTTTGTTCATGACATAGCTTGTCTTGCAAGTTTAATTTCTCAGTTTTTATTCAGACAAGAAAATTTCTTACATTTCTTATCCCTATTGGAAATATTTTCAACTCATGCCTTCAGCCAAATGCATCAAATATAATGCTTCTCCTGGCTTGTAAATTGTGGAATGTATTTAGTGATAGGAAGAGAACTGTGGATTAGAAGGGATTTCAGAATCAGAATCAATAAAGTATTCTGATTCTGAAATCCCTTCTAATCCACAGTTCTCTTCCTATCACTAAATACATTCCACAATATCATTATTTTTTATAGTGAGATATATATATTTTATTCCAGCACAGTTTGTGTGAAGAACCTACAATTTTGTTGTACATGTTATTTTCTAATTCTTTTCTATTCTATTCTATGTGGATACACCTCGTTAACACTCACAAAACATTCTCATTTAGGGTAGAAGGGGAAAATGGAATGAGGAAATGATTGCTGGATCACAGGTCACACGGCATAGTGCTGGGGTACACATCTCTGACAGCAGCATTGAACTGCCTGTGAACGTGTAGACTTAATCCAAAGATGCAATGTTCCTAACACAGCAGGATCTCCAGCCATCCTTTTATGCTTATCTATCCTTTCACAGACCCCTCTCCTTATCGTCTTGCTGTGTTCCACTTTTCCCCTCTGTTTCAACACCAAATAGAAATGATTCATGTCAGATACAGTCTGTTGAGCAAGAAAACCCTACTTAAGGTTACTTAATTTCTTCGATATCTACTCAAGAAAAAAACTAGAAGTCATGATTATTGCTGTCTAGATACAGTCTCCATACTTTCCCTCTGTCTTAACACGTGACGTAGATATATTAAAAGACCTGGATGTGACCTTCTTAGTGGCAAAGGATGAGCCTACTCCCTTGAAATTGCATGCTTCCTCAAACTAAATTGCAAGAGCAGAAAGGCATAAATGCAATTAGATTTTTTAAAATATCTTTTACGGCAACGACAAAGCTTTGATCATTAGTGCATTTGGCAAGCAACAAATAATTGTTAATATATTTACTATTCAATCTTGCATTGCAATATTTACTTGTAGTTCCTGCTACATCTGTTGCTGCTACATTTTGATATGGGGAAAATTTGAAACATGATACGTTTCTATGCTATTATGCATGACGTACAAGCCTCAGGCAAAATTATTTATTTTTATATTTGTTGCCTAATACTAGCCAGTGATGGGAGGCAGGATGTGAAAAATGTTTTTTACAAGAAAGCTGAGTGCTTTGTATGTCTCATATCCACCTCAATCACCTCCTGCAGCCTGTTATACCTTTTGAATCTGTCAGATTTTAATTAATCTTGTAATTAAATTAACATAGTCGTAATAATATAGAACAAGAAAAGATTAAAAATGAATAAATGAACAGGTAAACACTATACAGTAATTTTTTTTTATTATTAACAAATGATAAACATTTGTTAAACTTATTAACAAATCATTTTAACATTTAGATTTTTAAAACTTTTCAAACTACTACTACAAATTATTGTGAAAGACATCATGCTGTAGTAAATCGGTAGGCAGTGAAAGAGGGAAAAAAATCTGGTTTTGAAGGAACTTGATCTACAGCTTTGACTTTACAGATCAAAGTGTAAATTAAGTTCAAGGGAAATTATGTCTGGCATATCCATGTTCCAAATCAGGAGTTAGTAATTTACTGAGGAAATTTGGTGATAGGGCGTGCAGTCTGAGCCACAACTTGACCTGTTCATTTCAGTCATCTGTCAGTGAATCTCTGTAATAACTTGAAAAAAGTGCAATAATAACAAGAAAAATCATTGGGAAACCAGTCTGGTGTGACCTCTGTGTAAGTATGTGTCAGTCACCTCTACAACGTCAATTGACTTCAGGTGATTAGATGCATTGAGAAAGGAAATTGATTTAGCTTAGCGTGTCTGCTGTTAATGGCTTTAGCTGCTACGTCACACTCAGTCTGATTGACAGGGAACATGACCCCCTCCCCCCCAAAAACCAAATAAAACAAAACTTGAGGTCTTTTTCTAAATGTTTCCTCAAATCTGAGATTTATCGAATCACAGATGCATCAATCACAAAACTATATGAGTAATGGTGCAACTGACATGACCTCTGACAACGAAAGAGAAAGTTTAAAGAAATAACTTAGTGTTAAACCTTGTTTTTCCACACAGATGAGTTATAGCTTTTGGAACATTGATACTGAGACATACATGCAGAAAAAGTAGAGGTTGTAGTAGAAATGTTGTCTTGTTTTGGTGGGAAACAAAACAGTGCAAGTGAAAAAAAAATAGCAGCATAAAGTGTGAAAAGAACAAAAGACACTGAAACGGCGTCTTAAAAGAAAAGAAGAGTTGATAACAGGGGAGTATAAGAGTGCTCGTAGGCATAAGGAAGAATCATGTATTGATGTGAAAGATTTATTTGCTCTCCTGAAACGTGTCACGTCAATGACCACACTGCCATTTTGCCAGTTAGACATCAATATTACAACAAAGAGCACAATGTATTTTGAGTGGGCCTGGGACAGGTTGTCACTCACAGTCTCTTTTCTGACAGAAAATGTACTCTGGCTGCAGGCAGAAGACTAAATAACATTTAATTACCGGTCAAATCGACTCATCAGCTTATAAAACCAACATCGTGATTTCACTCCAGTTATTTAATATTTCTTTAAAATTGCTCGTCCTCACTCCTGCAAGAGTTGGAAGGATTTTACTCCTTATGAAGAAGTCGTCTGAGCTGAATTAGCCCATAAAATAATCTGTACATAACTAAGGATTCAGAAGAGTGTAAAAAAAAAAAAAAATGCTTTAAGCACGCGTTGCATTAAAATTTAACGTGACATATTACACCAGTTACTATTTTTAAAATATACTTTATTGTCCCTTAGGAGAAATTCAACATTCCTCTGAGATTTTGGTCTATATTGACATAATAGTGTCACACAGTTGCTGTAGATTCGTCAGCTTCACATCGATGATGTGATAAGCCATCCATCCATGAATTAAGCCTCGTGACATGGCACGTTATCCTGCTGGAAGCAGCCATCAGAAGATGGGTACACTGTGGCTGTAAAGGGATGAACCTGATACAAGGCAGGATGGTTCCACGCTTACTCCAAATTCTGACCGTAAAATCCAAATGTTGCAGCAGAGTTTGAGATTTATCAGCCCAGCTAACATTCTTCCAGTCTTCTGTTCTCCAGCTTTGCCTGTATGAACTGTAGCCTCAGTTGCCTCTTCTCAGCTGACAGTAATGGTACCTGCTGTGGTCTTCTGTTGCTCTCAGCTTCAAAGCTTGATGTGTTGTGGGCTTAGAGATGCTCTTTTGCTCTTGTGCTTGGTTGTAATGGCAAGTTATTTGAGTTTGTATTGCCTTCATCTCAGCTCAAAGCAGTCTGGCCATTCTCCTCTGACATCATCAATGCAATTTCACCCAGAGAATTGCTGCTCACTGGACAGTTTTGCCTTTTCACACCATTTTCTCAGTAGATCAGCAGTTCTAAGTTCAGCACATACAGAATAATCTTTTTTCCTCATTCTTAACAAGAGCTTAAAATTCATCAGGTTATTTTCACTATGTCTACATGCCTAAAATTCATATATTTATAAAAAGAGATGGGCAGTAACGCGTTACTGTAATCAGATTACTTTTTTCAAGTAACGAGTAAAGTAAGGGATTACTATTGCAAAAACGGCAATTAGATTACCGTTACGTTCCCGTAGGAACGCTGCGTTACTGCGTTACTAAAACTGTGATTTTTTTGCGAGAATGACGTGACAGTGACGTAAGCCAGTGCGACGTTCGTGAAAACAGCTGTGTACAGAGCAACAATGGATAATATATCGAGTGCGGGAGAGAGTATGAGCGTGCAGC
>NW_005187426.1:789550-798577 GCF_000239375.1 Pundamilia nyererei
TTTGAGAATTTCTGAGGGCTGTCCTTATAGTGAGGTGTATGTGGCTGGAGGACAAGACCAGAAATTAGACTGGAATATACAGTTAAGCCTTTCTTTAACCTTCTTTAACCTTAACAGCACTTATTTCTAGTTTCCTCGATGTAACTTAGAAGATTCTGAAGATTATAGAGTTAAATAAATGTACACACATATTTTCAAAGTACAAACTTATGTTCCTGTGTCAAAATATATTTATTTATTATAGAAAATGAAAGAAAATGCATACCATTACATTTTTAATCACATAGAGGTTGCTGAAACAACCATTCAGTGTTTATTTCCTCTTAAAAATGTTTTAGCTTCACTTCATATTATTCCTAGCTCGCCACACCCCAACCTTCATTGACTTTATGACCCACAATTTGAGAATCAGTGAGAAATAACTGGTTTGGACACTAATGAGAAATGCATTTCCTTTCATCGGGGGGCTGGACTTATTCATTTTGACCGCAGACATCCATCAGTAGCGCCTCAGCACAGTGCCACACAGTAATGACTTAATTAACTGGTTTATTTAGTGGTTAATCAGTTAATTAAAAGCAGAATAATTGAGTCTTACAGGCACTCAAGAGAACATGGCAGACTTGAGAATAAATCCACACTGTGCTTCATTTTTACAGAGCTTTGAACAATTTAGAAAAGACGTCAAATATAGATAAACACTACCTTCAGGGCTCCTCTGTTTGCACACATATCTGTACTCCAATATCCTCAGTGAGTGCTATATCAGGCTGTGTTCGTTCTCTTCTGGTATATTCTGGATAGCAAATCGGGCCTTAGTTCTTTGCCAGTGAGAGAGTTAGCCCAGATAGGATAGTCATCTGTTCCCTAAAGTGTAGCACTGGTTGCTCGTTACATCTCCAATGACAGCTGCCCAAGCATATTTGAATTTTTACAAAATTAAGAATACTTATCATATTATTCTGACAGGGTTAGCCAGTTCCCTTATTTTGTCTGAAACTTGTGAAAGAGGGAATCATCTGAACAAAAAGCTTTTAAACCTTTCCAAAACATTTGACTTAGTTGAAGTAGTAATGTATAGATGTATAACTCTGCGACTGTTCTGTTGGCCAGTCAGTCTAAAGTGAAATATTCTACCAGTAACTGGAAATTGTGATAAAAACATTAAATTGATCGATCTACGTTTAAACCCTCAACTGTGGTCATAGGCTCTAAGAAGTGACCAAACGAATGAAGTGGCAGATTTAAATGGGCAAAAGGAGTTTCCTTTAGTGTGACTTGACTCAGCCTGAGAGATACAGTATGGTGAGGAGCTGAGACATCTAGAGCCTAAAGTAAAGCTGCTGCTATGATTTCAAAAGGATCCAATTGATCTGATTCAGGCTTCTCATCAGAATGCCTTCTGAATGCCTTTGGAAGTTTTCCAGGCACGTCAAACTGAAAAAAATCGTGTCTATCTAGAGCCCAGAAGAGACACCAGGGCAGGCCAAAAACTCACTGGAGGGATTATGTATCTAATCTAGACTGAATGTGTGAGAATCATCCAGAAGGACCTAGAAAATGGTTTCTAGGTCCTTCTGGTTGAAGGATATTTACTTAGCCTGTTACCACCATTGCCCAACCTAGAATAAGTGGAATAAAATAGACTGAGGCATGGACGGCTGGAAGCTCACCCTCTATCTTTCAATTTAACAAAATTAGAAAGTTGTGATTCATAAATAAAATAAAATTACAATAATATTAATCCTTAATTAAAACATGGAAAATTGGCTTGAAAAGCAATGCAGTCATTTGGTGCAAGCATAACTACTAATGTTTAGTAGTAGTATAGTGGTATAGTATACTAAAATATTAAAACTGAGATAGTAAAGGCTCAGCTCAGAAAGCAGCAGCATGATTTCACCCTGATGAACATGATTTAACCAGATGTGATTTGTTTAAAGGTAAAAGCTCACTGTTTTCTTATTTAAATTATTCCATCTGGTAATATTAATCTGTGTGGTAGAGAAGATGGATTTATCTGAATGCAACCATTTTACAAGCAAACAAAACATAATTTAAAATCCAGCATACAGAAGGACATGCATTTGTATTCCTAAAACAGAGGCTAGATGTTGAAAGATGAAGAAAGCTTTTTACCTGTTTGAGGTAAGAACATATCCGCCACACCGTTACACCACCGCCAGCAGTTGGCAAGATGTATCCATACCTTCATGTTGTTTATACAAAACTATGACCCTGCCATCTGAATACCACAACAGAAATCGAGACTCATCAGAACCTTTTAAGAATTTTCTATTGTACAGATTTGGTGAGGCCATGTCACTTGCAGCCACAGTTTCTTGTTCCTATGATAGGATGTCAGTTCTGTGTGGTCTTCTGCTGTAGCTCATCTGCTTCAAGTTGGACACACTCTGAGATGTTCTTGCACTGGCCTCTGGCATCAACAAAGCCTTTTTGTCCAGAGAACCGCTGCTCACTGGATAGGTTTTCTTTCCTGACCATTCTCTGTAAACCCCAGAGATAGCTGTGTCAAATGTCAGTAGATCAAACACTTGGGAAATAAACTAACAACCATGCCACGTTCAAGATCACTTTACTTTCCCTTTCTGATGCTCAGTTTGAACTTCAACGGGTTGCACCGATCATGTCTACATGCCTAAATGCACTGAGTTGCTGCCATGCAAATGGCTGAATAAATGAGATAACTGAGATAAAACCAAGTAATTAGATAAAACCAGTTTATCTAACAAAGAGTACGTCTTTAATTATCTTCGCTCACTGCTAAATTAAGGATATGTGGCTCACCTGTGTTTTCCTCTTCTGACCACATCTCAGTAGAGAAATGTGGCCATCTTTGCACATTATCCTCTTGCTTTCGGAAAACAAGCAGGGCCAGATTCAGTGACAGGAGGATGGAGAACGAGATGTATTGTGGCCACATGAATGCGCACAAGCTGTTTGTCTAAATCCAGTGCCATCTGTCTTACATTCCTGCCTAAAACAGCTGTGATGTTCTTTTGTCCTTCACTGGCAAACCCGCCCTCTTTCCCATCAGATTAAAGACTTGACACACACTTTTATTGTTTGCACACGAGAAGGCTGATTAATTTTGCAGAGCTATTGTTTTTCATGAGTTGTCAGTGACTGGACTGAACTGTACTGCAATTACATTTCTATCATTTTTTAATTACCCTGAATAAATTCCAGATTTCTAAGATATTAAAAAAGTTTTTCACTGAAGACAAATTAGTTCTAAAAAATTTTTAAGCTGTTTTAATAGATAATTTAAACCAGCCGTTAAAGTTGCATTTTAGTAATGTCTGTTTTAATGTATTGAAGTACAGATACAGTGTGGACATATGCTTGTGTGCCGTGTAAGTGTGTGTGTTCCACTGTTTTGTGCATATGAGTTGAAATTTGTTTGTCATCAAGAAACAATGACTCAGTTTGTTGCCGGAGGCATTATTGAGGCATCAATTAAAGGAGTTAACGAGTTTGTTTAATGAGACGAAAACCGTAATTGTGTTTCTGACGTCAGACTTGCCAGACTCTTCCTACCAAAATAAGGTCAAACTGTTTTATTTTGTTTTTGTCCCTGTCTGTATGCTGTTTCATTTATCGCTTACACTCATTCAGTATTTCTTTTTTTTTTCATGTGGCTGTGTTGTTTTTCCTCTTGAACTCTTGTCTGCCCTACACAGTATTTAGTGCAAATCACACATTGATGAGAAGCTAGTAAAAGTTTAAAACAGCCATCCATTCGCTTATCCTTTTTCGGGGTCCCTGGGGTGCTGGAGCCTATCCCAGCTGGCTTAGGGCGAGAGGCAGGGTACACCCTGGACAGGTCGCCAGTCTGTCGCAGGGCTAACACATAGACAAAGACAAGTAATTGTACTCACATTCACCCCTATTTCCAATTAACCCAACCCCACTAACTGCTAACTAACTGGAGTGCCTGGGGTGAACCCACGCAAACACGGGGAGAACATGCAAACTCCCCACAGAAAGACCCCTGATGGTGAAATTGAACTCAGGATCTTCTTGCTGTGAGGCAATAGTGCTAATCACCGTGCCACCGTGCTATTAGTATCAGTTCAAGCTATTAGTGTCAGTAATAATTAAAATGTTATTTAAAAAATAATTTGCATTAAAAGTGACTTTCAGTTCTATGTATTATTACTGTGATATTAATCGAAAGTATTTAGCACACTAATGATTGAATAGTAGCTATATGTTTGTGTGACATAATGACACTAATTGCACAAATGGCTGGCTTAACCTCAGTTGATAGAACAGTAGTGGTGTGGTCAAGGACATTCTAGTAATTCTTGAATGTTTATTTTAAAACTAATTGTCAAATGTAATGCATCCATGCAGTCTGTGAATGCACCTTTCAGTCCTTACAGGAGATAACTACCCTCTCATCCAAATATGATCATTTCCGGCTCAAAAATCAATACTGTCATTACCATAATGCCAAACTGAGAAGAAATACCAACATTATTATTGATATAATACATAGAAAGAAGTGTCACTATTAGAAAGAACACAGATTGTAATATAGAACAGACCAAGTGAAATGTGTGGGACTGCAAGAAAAGGTGCATAAATCTGTCTGCTACTTCAGCTCTATTGCTTTATATTGACTGGTATTTTAGAGCTATGATGGGAACTACACATCCTAACTTAAAGAGTCAGTGAATCAGTGAGGCAGGCTAACTTGTTCAACTAAACAAAACCACTTCTCCTGTACTTTTTCGGGGATGGGCAGAGGTGAAGGCAGATTGACTGAGGGATGCAGTCAGTGCTCCCTCATCCCTCATCAACTGCCTACTGAGGTTTTTGTCAATGTATTTAGCTGAATTTAGAATAATGAGCTTGGCAAGCTCAGTCCAAGGTCTCATCAAAAATATATTTGAAAGTAAAAAAAACCCAACCTAAAACTCAATCTAATTTATAAAATATGACAGTAATAAACAGCTTTGTCTCATGCTAACTTCTCTTATTATACTATTATCAACTATAGCAGATATTTCCATAGAATACTTTGTACAATATCGGCGTCAGAGAGACACAGTTAGCACCTGAAGTTAGAGGGAAATTTCAGAGCTATATTTCCCCAAGGACTTTGTAAGAAAAAAAAAAAACTATTGAAACAAAAAACAGAGCTAAATGAGACTGAATATTACAATTACATTTGCCTCGTGGCCAGAAACACGAGTCCAAATTTATGACAATGTTGCTCCCTAACTGTTACAGTAAGGACTCTGTAACAAGCTTGTCACATTAGCTTAAAACATGTGTTCATACTGCCTACACAATATGCTGCTAATTGAAAATGACATTGTGGGCTTAACAAGCACAAAGTGCTTTTTAAAGACTACACTGCATGCTTGATTTTGGATACCCTGATAGGTAATGTAGCAGGACACCACAAATAAACAAAACTTCGTTGATAGACATACAGTTATGATTTCAGCAGGGATTTGTTTCCTTGTCCTTTTCTTCAATTTTTATTTGGCTCGCAGAAATTATTATTGGTGTCAAGAAAATAAGGCAAACCATGACATATCAGAAGATACGGACTTAATCACTGCACATTTAGCTGAAACTACTTTTCATAGCAATTTGATATTATATTACATAGAAGTATATTACTCTGCTATTCTGCAAAGACAGATAGTGTTTGAAAATTACACACTCACCAAACACTACAGAATGTAAGTTACCCGAGATGTAGTTAGTTCAGTATCAAAGTGTTGGACTGAACACGTGCCTTTCCTCTGTCCTGTTGTGCAACAGAAGGTGGGACCATGAAGACTGTGGTGGCTCTGCTTCTGCTCTGTCTCTGTGATCCTGGACAGAGTGACTGCCAGGCTGACTGCTTGTCTTGCAACAACATCCTGCCCAAACAGCTCAGTTTTAACACCATGGTAAGGGCTCAACACACATCAACACACACACACACACACACACGCTTGTGGTTATAAGAGTGACCCATAGTCACAAAGGTGAAGGCAACAGAAGAGTCAACTGGGAGCAGTTAAAAGGTAGCTGCTATTCTTCACTTTCACATCAATAATTATTAATTATTTGCCATCAACCATATAATCAGTAGTTGATGGTATTATGCATAATAATTTTTCAACAATATCTTATTATGAAACTACTATGAAGCTCAGTTTTGCTACACATCAGCTATGAAATATTAATAACATAATAATGCACAGCAGGTATGTCATGAAGGCAAAACTGGTCTTCTCTCACATTAATAAATCAGCTAACATATAGCGCTAAATAAATCTCTTCACTTGTATTATTTTCATTTAGTGAATATAAAGTGGAAACTCCTCACTCCACCTCCCTGTATTTATCTCATCCTCTCAACAGCTCCCTCACTGACTGACTCAACAAACTACCCTTTTGGCATTTGAGTTTTAATTTGTTGTGGCTAATTGATTCCTGGGGATAGATGTATGTTTCTCTTCGTGTTTATGCCTGGTGGTTGTTTTTCTCCACTTAATGACATGTCTGCTTCTAAGTCAATTTTGGCAGGGAGCACACTAGAAGACATTCAAGTCCAAATGGCTTAAAACATAACCTTTTAAACTGTTAGTGTTAGATACTTAGCTCAGGTGTGGTATTTAAAGGGACCTCAAGTGAGCCTAGTGCTTAAAGACAAATTGTTATTTAAAGCGATGCTGACCACCTTTTACTCCTTTGCTAATTTAAATGTTCAATTTCTTTCAATTTCACTTGGAAATCTTGCAGCCCTCCAAGCACCTCAGTATTTCATGCATTACATGTTCGAATCCTCAATCTTATTTTGACAGATGCAGTCCAGTAACACAAACCAGCATACCAGTTACAGAATGGATCCGCATCCATACTGCATCAACACATGTCATCTTCGGTGATGAAAAACAGGTTCCCTATTTAACGGTGAAGATGTGATTTAAGGCTTAGGGTTTGGGCTGAGGTGAGCATTAGTGCTTGACATGTAGTAGTTTAGGGGTATCTTAGAAATTAGTGTATGCCAGTGCTCTTTGAGAGACAGACACCCAGGCAGGCAGGCAGGCAGGCAGACATGTAGACATATCACAAATGCCCACTGAACAGCTGAAGTGGAAGAAAGAGGTGATAACAAGGGCAGAAATCTAATCAATGTCCTTTTGTCTTATTGATTTTGGCATTTTTCGAGTTAAGGACTTTCCACTCAAGCAGCCCTAGCAAATCAGGTGCTTTAATACTGCAGCACATGTGTAAATGTCTACGCTTTTAATGCATAGACGTGTTCAGGACTCAGATTACCCAATCATCTAACAATGCATTGCATTTTCCAGTTTCTCAGTTGTATGTAATAGTTATATTTCCTAATTGTGTGTCATGGATTTCTCAGGAGCCATAATGGGAGAGACACAGCTTCATCCAAAATGTATCAATTTAGTAATCAAATAGTCTATGTTAGTCAGTGTCATTAGCGTGTCAGCATGAGTAGGTGTATGGTTTTGTATGGCGCAAACCAATGACTATGATTCATTTTAATCTTTGTTAAGAGATGATATAAACAGCTCTGTCAAAAATAAACAGATCTGGTCATAAACCTTGTCCTTTCATTTTGTGGACTTCAGCTGCGTTGTCAGTTGTATGTCTGGGAATCAGCATCAGTAAACTCAGATATCAAGTGGAAACTGGTAAAATGATGTAAGTGTGTGACTGTCAGCCAAGAATACTGTGAGAATGCCTTCAGTCTTCACTGTAATTCATCTTTGGTTGATATTACATTACCATCAAAACTAATACGAATTTAGTGATGTGCATGCTTCTATTTATCTTTTTTTTTTTTAAATGCAGCAGCATTTATTTTGGTGTTTTTAATCTGAGAGATTACCTTATGTGCAAACTTTTGTCTGTTACAAAGATCTCCTCTGTTGGGAGCTGGGAAATTAAGATTATCTCCTGTCTTTGTCTTTGTCAGGTGTGTTTCATTGAGTGCGAAAGCAGCGTTTCCCCATCCTCCTCATGGGACCTCTGTCGTGAAGCACTGCTGTCACCAATCTTGTCCCCAAGTGGTTCAGTGTGGAAACGATCTCAGGAGGAGGTGGAGGCTCTGTTTCCTGGGGAGGACGAGCAGATGAATGGACATTTGTTTCTTCCTATTGCACTACAGAGGGTTAATCATGTGACCCATGGACTTGATGCAGAGGAGAAGGATCTGGGTGGGAAGGAAAATCACCTCAACACTGCCTATAATTCCCAGAATGCGATGTCCCTGGAGGATGAGTATGCAGAGGAGGAAGGTCAGGAAGGAGGAGACCCTGATGTGGCAGCAGGGCAGGGAGATGCAGCGCTAATCTCCAAAAGGTTTGGTGGCTTTGTAAAAGGGAGGCACGGCCACAGGAGACTCATGTCTCCAGGAAGATCCTACCAGAAGAGGTATGGGGGCTTTGTTGGTATTCGGAAGTCAGCCCGCAAGTGGAACAACCAAAAACGTTTCAGTGAGTTCCTGAAGCAGTATCTGGGGATGAGTACTCGGGCCACTGAGTTCAACAGTGTGTCAGAAGACCTCACTCAACAGAATGAGGTCTGAAGTATTTTCATTGATCTGTTTTGTAGTCCGGTCACTAACATGTCAATGTTTGTCTGACATCATCAAACCTATTAAATCTAAGTAACCAAAATGAAGCCCATAATCGGAGACTTCTGTTGGAGTTCCTTGATGTTCTGAGATATTTGAAGTGCTGATTCTATTTTCCCATTCCTTGTATTTATGTTATCAAACTCTCCTTTGAACACTCATACAGTTTGATGCTCCAGTGGAGGTTTTAGGCCCTTTGAAACTGCATATAACCTGGCATGTTTCCCACCTCTTGAAACTCTTCATTTTTCAGACTTCCCATTCTGTTCCCTTGATCGAATGTACCAGTTTCATTTGATTGGCATTTTACTTTTGAAGGAAGCTTTTACTTTTAAAATCCATAGTAGTCCTGCAATGATTTACAGTAAAATGTAGATTTATTTTAC
>NW_005187426.1:799319-801011 GCF_000239375.1 Pundamilia nyererei
AATCTTTATACTGATCCAATGAGAGAGGAGCTGTAAACAATATAGATGGATGGAAATGATTTAGACCTTCCAGAGTTTCATTGTGAGCTTTTCATAAAATCAAACTGGAATAAAAGCCCCATATTCAGGATGAATCTGCTATTGCTACATTTTTAGGAACACTTTTTTGATTCTCTCCGCGGTCAATCACAGCACTTTCCCCGTAGCATATTAAATGGATTATTACACAAAGTTTTGCTACTTAAACTAAGTAGTATTTAAAATATGCGACTTACCTAATTATTAAGTGAATTAAAAATAAGCATGAATGTGTTTTATGAAGAAAAGATTACATGTAAATATACTATTAACAATTAATGGGAGTAATGTAGTCAGTTATTTTCCACTAAAAACTCAAAAAAGGTTCCTTCCTTTTAAAATTTAAAAGATAAGTACACAAATAAAATTTGCGTACTTATTTTACTTTGCAGTGCAACATGTTAAAAATACATTTAGAAAAGCTGATTACAAGAATGATTATTCTGTGTGACCCCCATACACAGTGGACATGGGTTCACCTCTTTACAAATCCCAGTTTAACCTGATTACATGTGAAATCTCAAAAGAACTTTGTTGCTATGCATTTAATTTTTCTCTCCCTTGTTTGTGTGAAAAAATGTGAAACTGAATGAGAAGGCTGGACTATTGTACAGACAATTTAAGGTAAAAACAAAATTAACAGTAAAATTGAACCTGCTGAAAAAGTTGAATTACTTATAGAATATTCTTAATTGCATTATAATATTGCATTTTGACCTTCTTGAAAATAGGGTAGCAGTAGTAACAGGGTTACTAACCCTCTGGGAGTTAATTTCACTAACATGAGGGAGCGCTTCCTGAGAGTAAGTTATATTTCTACCTTTTGTGAATATGAATATTAATTAGGACTAGAAATAGACTGGAACGCATATTTAGTACCCTTTGTTTTACTAGAACACTGCAGCCACAGAAGCATGCAGACAATACTTACAAATCCTGTACAGAAGGTTTTTGGCTCCCCTCAGTGGTTACCTCTGTGCAGGCCCAGCTCTATGCTATTGCAATACACACTTGCCAGCCCCTTCTTAAGTTTCCCAATTCAACTGCTCATCAACACAAATGTGTAATCAGCCAATCACATGGCAGCAACTCAGTCATCCATTTAAGCATGTAGACACGGTCAAGATGACCTGCTGAAGTTCAAACTAAGCATCAGAATGTGGCAGAAAAGTGATTTACGTGACTTTGAATTTGGCATGGTCATTAGTGCCGGGCAGGCTAGTCTGAACATTTTAGAAACTGTTGATCTACTGAGATGTTCCCACGCAACCATCTCTAGAATGCTTATTGTTGATATCAGAAGTCGGAGAAGAATGGCCGACCTCTGCCCATTCTGGGCACAAAAGTAAACTCTTGAAGCAGAACTACACTAGCATAAGACCACACTGGGTGCCACTCCTGTCAGCGAAGAACAGGAAGCTGAGGCTACAATTCACATGGGCTCAGAAACATTTGACAATAGAAGACTAGAAAAACCTTGGCCCAATGAATATAGAAGTGCAACATTCTGTTAGGCTTAAACAACATGAAAGCATGAACCCATCTTGTCTTGTAACAGTTCAGGCTGCTGCTGGTGGTGTAATCATATTGGGGGTATTTTCTTTGCACAGTTTG
>NW_005187426.1:812813-821915 GCF_000239375.1 Pundamilia nyererei
ATGAAACATACAGTCAGCAGAGAAAAAGTAAATTTCTATTTTGTTTTCATTAAGACTGAAAAAACTTTCGAAATTTAACTGATGGTGACCTTGGTATATTTTAAACAGTTAGCTTGGATAGAACTTATGTGTACCTGGTATAGAATCGGATGTCAGTGTCGGAGCCAGCAAACCGCTGTAACCCAAATTCTCGCTGGACACGTAACTCCTGTATTTCCTTCCTCAGAGTCTCCACGTCTTTGGACAGGTCTTCTGGAGCTGATGCAGATATGTCCAATGCAGACGGCTCAGGGACTGAGCAGTAGTCGTGATCTCTTGTAAGACTGTGCTCTTCTTGATCGTCAGGAGGAACTAGTTCTGGGCGTCGCTCCGTTCTCTCCCAAACAACTTTATAGCCATTCCACTCAAAAAGTGTTGGTACAGCACCTTTAATAAGCCGCCTTCGACCACGGAGGGTTGTTGGCTCTATGAGTTGATCACTGGCAAAGTGTCTGCAGCAGACCCTGGTGTGAGAGGTAATCGTGAAATGATCCCGGCGTATGTTTACCAGCCATTGTCTTCTCAAGTCGGAATGGGTCGGAAAGCCATGAAAACTTAGTATGCCGTTAAATTTGGCTGAAGCCGAACAAAGTGGGACACAGCAATGCTCGGAGTATTTCTTCTCTTGTTTTTGAAAATGTTCTGTTTTAAATATTTTCCTTTTTATACTCATTCTGAAGCGACATTAGCACAGCAACCGATAGATAAACAAACATACCGGAAATGCCCAAGCGGTAATATTTGGAAACGGAAATACGTCAATACGTCAATTTTTTTTACGTCAATACCCTAGTGCAAGTAGTCCATTGCAACAGCAACAATTCAGCAACCTAACATATTTAAAAAGTCACACTGCGAAATTTAGTATTAATCCCATATTGGGGAAATTAATTTGTTACAGCAGCACAAGGGGCAGGAAGAAAAGGTGAATTCGAGATAAAAACAACAACAACAAAACAAAACAAAAAAACAATAAAAAACAAACAAACAATAAAAATAGAAAAAAAAGTTTTTTTAGAAAAAATAATTAGATTAATAATAAGTAGGTTTGCAACTTTCTAGATATATCCTAAGCATTTGAGTTGGATGAGTTCAATGTTTTCGCTGATAACCGCTCCACCGCTACTGGAGCCATTCTAAAAAGACGCAGACGTAATTTATTTTGAAGGGCTATACCGGAAGAGGTACCACTTAACTAACGGGAGTCTCTGAATTCGGCTTTCAGTTACACCTTAGTGACTATCCTTCTGTTGAAATATCATAATCACTGGACTTGACTAAATCGGTGAGTTTAATGTAGTTGTGAAAAATAAGTGTTATGATTAGAGAAGATTTTCTGCCTGGTTTAGCCGTCGTGTTAGCAAAAATAATAAACATTGGCTAGCTTTTCGATAGCCTAAGCTGTGCTATGTGACTAACATTATCAGCAGTGCTAACTTTAGTAGTACCAACACATACCCCCCAAATGTTAGGAACTTTGTGCGTGACTTTGGTCATCTACACGTCTGCTAGGTATCTACCACTAATCTAAATATCACAAAAAATCA
This sequence comes from Pundamilia nyererei, assembly GCF_000239375.1. Taxonomy (NCBI): domain Eukaryota; kingdom Metazoa; phylum Chordata; class Actinopteri; order Cichliformes; family Cichlidae; genus Pundamilia; species Pundamilia nyererei. Next base: position 814,400 of record NW_005187426.1, read on the forward strand.
CAAAGATACCGACATGCTGTTAGCTAAAGCTAGCTGTGCTGCTAAGAATACAAGTAAAGCTAAAGCAGTGCTTCAAGGCTAACAGCAGTCTTTATAATACAAGCAAGACATTTGAAGGACTGTTGTAAGTTCACCTTGCTGATTTCCCAGGCCCCATTCAAAGTGTTTAATGTTGTATTTACTTTCGATTATGTCTGGTTAAGCTAAATGTAGCAACTTAAGTTTAGGAACAGCAGTGCATCTTTGTAACCTTATGGAAACTAGCGACTTCCAGTGTTGACAATTTAATCTGGTTTATAGTAGACACTTTCAAAGGCCCTGACATAGCAACTTTAGAACGCAAACTAATCCATGCTGTTAGCAGAAAAGGTCAGCAGTACTATCAGAGTATAGTGTATAGATTGTGGTGTAGTAATAATTTTATTAGTATCTACCTAGCCAAATTAAAATGAAACTGTGACATTGACACAACCCTATCTACAGCAAATATCAAATTATTTCAGATCAAAAAAAAATACAGCAACTTAAAATAATACAAAAGGTCTATATCACACCCTGCACACTGTAGAAAACGGATCATATGTTATTGAAATTATATCAGGATATTTGTAAAGTTAGGGTCATTGTTGCTGTATTCACTGTGGTACTGTCCTCTATTTAAGGTTATAGAGTAACTTTAGATCCCGTGTCTCTTATTGCAGAAAGCACAGCTATGTCCAGCTGTGTGCGGAGCTCCAGGGCTCTGTCCCCTGTTATGCTCCCCCGGCTGCGGCTGCTTCACCAGACGGGGTATAGATTGGTAGGCAGGGGTCTCTGGACTTCCCCTCGGTGTTTGACTGTCAGTGGAGACTCCCAGCTGCTTCCATTGCCCAGGCAGGCCCGGGTTGTCATCTGTGGAGGAGGTATTGTGGGAACATCAGTGGCCTACCACCTGGCTAGACTGGGCTGGACTGATATTGTACTACTTGAGCAGGGCAGGTGAGTGTTTCAGCTCAACAAATGACAGATAAGCCATTGTGTTTGTTGTCTTAAAATTAGCACGAAGAGAGAGATGTTCTTTATGTTATTGACTCAGACCACTGATATTATATGAGAGTAGGGATAGCTTTAACATTAGGAGGTGATAGTGGAAAGAAATGTTAGATTTGATATTGTTGTGTTAATACTTTCTTGGCCATTATTATCCTAACCAGACTTGGTGCAGGAACAACAAGACTATGTGCTGGTATTGTCAGCGTGGCCAAGCCCATTTCCATCGAGTGTCAAATGGCCAACTACTCCAGTAGTCTTTACCAGCAGCTGGAGGAGGAGACGGGGGTTAAAACAGGTGGGATGATTTACAGAATTTGGCTTTTGTCATATTTAACTTTTTTAATTTTTTAAAACTATTTTATTCTTAGAAGGGTTTGCTTTTTCACCATTTTACTATTGGTGCTGATAGTTAACAGTTCCCACATGCACATCACCACATATTTTTTAAAATGTTAATTATTAATTTAGATTATAGAACAGTTTGCATTTGTATCTTCCCAGATTATAGCTTCTAAAGCATAAAACAGACAAGGGAGCAAATTGTGACATACTGCCTTCTGTCTCAATACATTTAGAAACATTTCAGATTTGTTGAAGTCCGAGATATCATTTGATGTGCACCAGCAATAAACAAGCTGCAAAGCTAGAATACTAATTATAGACTGAGTCATATGTGGTGTGTGGTATGTGTTGCAGGTTATGTGAAGACAGGGTCTTTGTGTCTGGCTCAAAATCAGGATCGCTTCATTTCTCTTAAGCGCCTCGCATCAAGGCTGAAGTAAGTCCTGTAGTTAGTATTTAGACCACAGCTATGTGGATTAAGCTGTAAAGCTCTAGTGGCTTTGTGAGGACAAGCTTTTGGGGACTCAAAAGTTTTTGTTTAAAATAATAATAGTGTCAGCTGATTGTCCCCTTTCACTGATTTAAAAACATAAATGACTTTTGACCCTTTCACTTCATTCACAGGGTAATGGGGATCAATTGTAATATTATTAAACCTAAAGAGGTGGCCAAACTCCACCCCCTTGTTAACATTCATGACCTGGTAGGCGCACTCCACCTTCCTGAAGATGCTGTCGTGTCTCCACCAGATGTTAACCATGCCCTTGCTGTGGCTTCAGCTGGACAAGGTAACACAAACTTGCAGTTTGGTTTGGTAGACCATAAATCGTGTATTCTGCTGTTGCTGGCCCACCCTATAATTGTAACCTCCTCTTTTGTCCTTTGTTTCCTCTTTCTTCTCCTTCAGGGGTTCAGATCATGGAGCGAACCAGTGTTCAGCAGGTTCTGGTAGAGAAGGGATGTGTAACAGCTGTAGAGACTGACCGTGGTTCCATTAAATGTGAATATTTTGTCAGCTGTGCTGGACAGGTAGATTGCTCTATGGGAGATGCATTAATAAGACTGAAACTATGAGAAATGGATTCTGTGACAAAAAAAACCCCTCTGTAAACATTTTGGAATTACTTTTGTTTCTGTGGAAATTCAGTGTCATGCTTGGTCAAAAATATGTAAGCAGGACAGGCAGCAATTTTTTCCTTCTCCTTCATAATAATAATAATAATAATTTAATTCTATTTCATAATCTTTTTTCCCTCTGAAACTAGTTGAAGCAGTTGTTTCCTATGGTGACTATAAGTATCTTGTTTCTACACATTGTTCTGATTGTATTTGGTTGCTCTGACTGTTTCTGCTCCAGTGGGCTTATGAGCTGGGCCAGGCTAGTGAGACGAAGGTGTCAGTTCCCCTCCATGGATGTGAACACTTCTACCTCCTCACCAAACCTCTCCAGGAGCCACTTCCACCCAAGACACCAGGTCTCACATATTAAAAAGCTAGAAAGTAACCTTTGCAGTAGACACTATTGAATTTTAAAGTCCAATTTGTGTAGCCAGCTGAAATCGTGTCTGTATTAAAGAACATTCACTTCATGATTTTTTTCCCTGTTTTTTGGCAAATTAATTAACGAATTGCAATTTATATCAGATCGACAATTATGTCTAGTCCTTTTTTTTAGTCCCATAGTAAAAAGAAAAAACTAGGGCACAGGCTGTACCTTTTTACTTAGCCAAATAATGTGCTTAGCAATATGCAATATGGTAATGCCTGCTGAAAGGCTAAAAACAAGTCCAGCCAGGAGAGACACATGTTTCTAACTATGTGTCCAGCCAGGAGAGACACATGTTTCTAACTATGTGTCTCTATGTGTCTCTTTGCTAGTGGTGATTGATATGGATGGCAGGATATATGCACGGCCGTGGCAGGGAGGCCTTCTGTCAGGAGGCTTTGAGAAAAACCCCAAACCCATCTTCACTGAGGGTCGCAACCAGCTGGAGATCCAGAACATGCAGGAGGACTGGGATCACTTTGGTAAAAAAAAAAAAGTATTAATGTTGTATTTTTATTCATTAAAAATTGTTCCAAATAAATAACCCCAGCTTTAGGAACATGGTTTATCGACCTATGTTGAATGTCAGGTTCTAGTAACAGCTGTATCTACCACTTTCATGTAGATTGCTCACCCACTATGAGCCTGGCTCTGCTGGGGGTCTCAGCCTGTCAATTGGACGTTTTCCTACCAATCTTTACTGAATACTTGCACAAATTGAGTTACTAGATTGTTGGTGTTTTCTGTCTAATATTGCAGGACTTTAACTTTACAATACTAGTCGGGCACTTTACAATACTCTGCTGCTTGCCCAGTGACAGCTGAAATAGTCTTGCCCGCAGCACTGAATTGTATAATGTTAATGGCTGGAGTAACTGAATAGGAAGAACACTTGATCAACTCTCCTGTCATTAATGTAGCACAAAGGCAAGGTGTGTTTAGTTTTTCTTAGCTGTAAAGTAGCCACAGTTGTAGACTGCGTCTTAAAATGTTGAAAATTATATATGAGGTTTGCCTCTCAAATAACAACACAAAGTCAGACCTTCATTGGTTTCATTTAACAGCTACAGAAGACTGAGGAAGCAAGCAAGACTGGGCATATCTATTTTTATCCACCTCTGTTTAAGGCTACCTTAAATGATTTTGACCCACCTCTCTGTACACATGTAAAAATACACCTGACTGTTTGCCTTGGCCTTAAACCAGTAATGTGAGATTTCTCATACCAGGCTGCCATAAAATAAGAGTTTATTATAGCAGCACACATCACCAAACCAGTCTGTGATCAATCGCTCTGAAGCCGTTATTTTTCCATTTATTTTATCTTATAAGTGTAGGGGTTGAAAAGGTTGTTGAAAGAATCCATCACAATATATAATGTTAGAATGTACTGTATTTTATGAATGTATATTATATTCATGTATTGTAATAGATATTGTTAGAACTGCAATTCATTTGATTATTTTGTTAATCCATTATTAAATTTTTAAAAATATGTCATCTTAATGGGCAAAAACACCTTGGTTATGGATTCTCGAATATATGAAGATTTGCTGCCTTCTTTTTTCTTATGTGATACTAACCTGGATGTCTTTAGGTTTAGATTTTTTTTTATTTTTAATTTTCACTTTCAGCATTTATTTTGGAATAACATGTTGGACTGTTGATGGAACAACATGGGTTAAGGTTGCAGCTGGAACCTTTAGACTCTTAGATGATTTATGGTGAGAGGTGGTTCAGGGTTTTTCAGTAATTGTACAACAATAGAGGTGAGCAAAAGAACAAGAAGCAGCACTAATATTTCTTGGTTATGGTGTTGTTGGTTGTTTAAGTTAATTAGAGTAAACTGTATTAAATTATCATCTGCATTTGCTACATTTTAGAGCACTTTTTGTTTTCTGCCTTCAGAGCCGATGCTCAGTGCCCTGCTGAGGAGAATGCCCAGTCTCGAGTCAGCTGAGATCCATCAGCTGGTCAACTGTCCGGAGTCCTTCACACCTGATATGCGCTGTCTGATGGGTGAGACCCCAGGTGTGTCTGGGTACTATGTGCTGGCAGGGATGAACTCCTCAGGCCTGGCCTTTGCTGGAGGGGCTGGAAAGTAAGAACAAATATATATATATATATATAGTGTATCTGTTAAGACTAGACATAAGCAAGTGATCAATATTGGGTCACCTGAAATAATTCAGCCATGGTTTATCAGTTGCAGCGATCAAGACTGTGTTGTGGACGTGCCTTTTTTGCATTACAAGAAGGGATAAATGGCCTGTTGTGTGGTTTGGTATCCAGGTACCTGGCAGAGTGGATGACCTATGGCTACCCCACCACCAATGTCTGGCCACTGGACATCAAACGCTTTGGCAACCTGCAGAGCAGCCGAACCTTCCTGAGACACAGAGTGATGGAAGTCATGCGTGAGTAGTGAGCCTTGTTGGGCGTTTGGTTCATGCTTTTAAGTAGACAAAGGCTGTATAGTCATCTGAACCTTGGTGTATTGTCTATTGCATTGGAGTCACACTGGGTTAAATATGTACACTTGGGTTTTAAGGGGTATTTATTATTTTCTTCTTTTTTTTGGGTTGTATGGAAGCCCCAAACGTAATTTCATTGTTCTTGACAATGACAATAAATAAATACTACTACTACTACTACTACTAAATAATTAATTTCTGCTGTTGCTTTAGCTAAATTATTATAAATCCTATAGGTGTTGGATATTTATTATAATGTGCAGTATATTCTAATTCTTGCTCTGCTATCTCTCCTTCTAATATTTGTGTGTCAATGTTCAGCCCTGCTGTATGAGCTGAAGGTTCCCCGGTGGGACTTCCAGACCGGACGCCAGCTGAGGACCAGTCCTCTGTACGACCGCCTGGACACTCAGGGGGCTCGGTGGATGGAGAAACATGGCTTTGAAAGGCCCAAGTACTTTGTTCCTCCAGGAAAAGGTTTGTCTCAGTGAGAAGCAGTGGTACAAAAATACTTTAGTCAAAGTCTTGGACTGCAAATGATTTTGACGGATTTTAAGGCAGTTTTGTCTAATGAATTAAATTACTTGGTTGAATTGGACTGTTTCTCTCTGTAGATCTGCTGTCCCTGGACCAGAGTAAGACTTTTTATAAGCCAGACTGGTTTGACATAGTTGGAGCAGAAGTGAAATGCTGCAAAGAGGCCGTCTGTGTCATCGACATGTCCTCCTTCACCAAATTCGAACTGACTGTGAGTCATGAATCACTTTGGAAAACTTAGAATTAGAACTGGGTTACAGAGAGGGGAAAAACTGCTGCTGTGCTACCTACTGTTGTCTATGTGGTCATACCCAGTTAGCATATGATATTTATCAGTGTTATGTATGTATGTTTGTACTAGCTACTCGAAAAATTTTTTGTTGTTGTTGGGGTTTTTTTTCTCTTTAAATTATGCAGGCAATTTTAATTAATGCATTTAGCTTTAAAAGTATTCAGGTTAAATCCTCTGCTCTGTCCTGATGGCTCAGTCAACAGGTGACCAAGCCTTGGAACTGCTGCAACATCTCTGTGCCAATGACCTGGATGTTCCCGTTGGACACATTGTCCACACCGGCATGCTGAATGAGAGAGGTGGCTATGAGAACGACTGCAGTGTGGTCCGCCTCAGCAAGAACAGGTTTGAAACATCTGTGCAGTGGCACTGTAGATACTAGTACATGACAGATTTTTTTAAAAATTGCTTACTTTCTCATTTGCTGTCCAGCTTCTTCATCATCTCTCCAACGGACCAGCAGGTCCACTGTTGGTCCTGGATAAAGAAGCACATGCCTAATGACCCACACCTCCACCTGGAGGATGTCAGCTGGAAGTACACTGGTAGGCATGCAGCAACTGGGGTTTCTGCTCTGATATCGCCATCTAGTGCTCATATAACATTTAAAAGGAGAAACAATGCAAAAAGTCAAAACAATCCACTGTCGACTTGTAACCCAGTTATTTAAATAACCTTAAAAATCAGACACCAGAGGGATGAAGTCTGTGGAGGGATGGCATTAATTACATGTCTGAAAGTAGATCTTGTGTATTTTTAATGCAGTCATCTTAATTGTGTAAAATGTGAGCAACAGTTGTACCAGATTCTGTTTTTGCATGTGTAATATAACATCAGATGTGGGCTTTGTTAACCAGAAAGTCTGTTAAGTGTTTATAACTCTTATTCTTCTCAGCTTTAAATCTGATTGGACCTCGAGCTATGGATGTTCTTGCTGAACTGTCATATGTTTCCATGACACCTCACCATTTCCCCTCCATGTTCTGTAAGGTAGGGAAAGCTAGATACAGCAAAGCTGATGGCTTGTTTTTTTTAAATGACTGTTTCATCAGTCTGTCTCTTCACCCTGCCAAGAGGAGTAAACTGACCATGTTTATGTGTATGTGTGTTTACAGGAGATGAGTGTGGGCTATGCCAACGGGATCAGAGTCATGAGCATGACTCACACTGGGGAACCAGGTTTCATGCTCTACATCCCCATTGAGGTGCAATCCTACACACACACAGATATTTAATAGATACCTCGTCACAGGATGGTTGATAAAGTGACAACAACCCATGAGTATGTTACAT
>NW_005187426.1:822220-825701 GCF_000239375.1 Pundamilia nyererei
AAAAAAAATGAAGCATTATTCAAAAATTTCTGACAATATCTTTTGATTCTGATCTTTTTCTTGTAATACATCATTACTGGGAAAGAACTGAAAAAAAGCTTTATTAGGTGGTAGAAGTAAAAGTGTATTAATAAAGAATCAACCTTAGACTGTGAGAAGATAAGGATGAATGAGTGAAAAACACAAACAATCAAGGGTTTAACTTGTCCTTTTATGAGGATCAGAGTTGTGGTTGAAGGTTTTGGTGGACCAGAGAAGATTTTCAAATTTCAAAATGGATGATTGCAGTGTGACGTTCAGGAATGGCTGAAAGAGGAGGTTTTTTTTATACTACAACGATCATTTAAAAGCAGAAAATGGTGTAAGGATGGATAAAACATTTATTACACAATTATACTGTCAAATTATGTCCAATTAAAGTCCCAAGAGAATCAAAGTGTCCTTAGCTGCCTTGACTCTGTTGTTATAAAATACAAGTATCTTCACAGGACAAACTTCCAGAGGAAAATCCTAGAAAATATCCAGTTTCTTGTAGCAAATGTAGGAAAGAGTCACCAGGACTCTAGGACTTAAAATTGTGATAATTCAGTGTCACACATGTGTTGTTGTGTTTTTATTGTTAATGGTTAAAAGTGATATGATTTTTGCATGGCTTATTCTGTCTGATTACTGAGAACCTGGCATGTATGATGGTGTTTAAAAAAACAAAAAACACTCTCACATTTCAGTGTACCGGAAATGCCATATAGAGTATAAGACACCCGTTCCTCTGCTCTCCACAGTACGCACTGCACGTGTACAACGAGGTGATGTCAGTGGGTCAGAAGTACGGGATCCGTAACGCAGGGTACTACGCATTGCGAAGTCTACGCATAGAGAAATTCTTCGCCTTCTGGGGTCAAGACCTCGACGCCTTCACGACCCCGCTGGAGTGTGGACGAGAGTTCAGGGTCAAGTTTGACAAGGTCTGTTGACAGTTTTAAACATATAATATCTGATCCTACCCATAGTGGAGACTGTTTTTCTTTGTACATCGAACTGCCTCATCCTAATAGACTGATCAGTTAGTCAGCTACATTTTTACTTTGCCAATATGATAGAAATGCATAAGATGCTTTATTTGACTTATTAAGTTTCAAACTTTCCCTCTTTTGCTTTAAAATGGTTGAAAGATGAGAGATGAAGAGTAGAATAATTAAAGCACTCAACATCTTGGTGCAGTCTTTGTCATGATGCAGCTGGGAATTTGTCACCGGGCTGCACCTGCAGGCACAACAGGTGGCACTTTAAAGTAGCAGGTGTAAAGTTTACTGTCTGTCTCATTTTGAAAGGGTGGAACATCAGGTGAGCTGTCTGCTGCTTAGAGCAGTGTCAGCGCGGTGCTGATTAAAGGCATCTACAGTTTAACGCTGGTTTCACAGACTGTTTTAAGTTTTATGGTGTTGTTAAAAAAAAGGTGGGTGACTTTAAAACATGGTGGTCTTATGCTACTCCAGCAGAGCTGCACATAGCAGGGCCATTGTGTTGTTTACTCAAGTTGATCTTCACTAACTTAGTGAAGGTTCTTAGGGCCTAATTTCCTCTATTTATCCTCATCTTCTTCACACCCCCTGCCCTTTTCTCTCCATCAGGACACAGATTTCATCGGCCGTGAGGCATTGCTTCAGCAGCGTCAGGACGGTGTGACACGACGGTTTGTCATGCTGGTTCTGGAGGACCATGACACCGAGCTCGACTTGTGGCCGTGGTGGGGTGAGCCCGTCTATCGTAATGATCAACTAGCGGGGACAACCACCAGCAGCGCCTACAGCTACACCCTGGAGCGCCATGTTTGCCTGGGCTTTGTGTCTCCACCCCTTGGCCCTGAGGGGCTCCCTACAGCCATCACTCCTGACTTCATCAACCGCGGGGACTACGAGGTGGACATTGCTGGTCAGCGCTATCCGGCCAAAGCCAAGCTCTACCCGTTCAGCTCCCTCTTCACCCAACAAAAGCGCCGCAAGGATGACATGGAGCTCAGCAACCTGCAGGGGAAGTGATGCAGAGTAACGCAAAACTTTCCCGTGACACTCCTCCACCAAATCCACTCCTGCTCTTACCTTGCAGTGCCAACCTTTCTTTCCTTTTATGTCTCCTAATGAGAGGGCTTTATGCACAATCACTCCTCGTAACTCTAATATTTAATCTCCTTGTTGCATCTCCCTCTTTCAAAGTGCAATATTTAATACGCTCCAGATGCTTTTGCTGCATTAAATACAAAGCTCTTGTCTCATCAAATTCTGCCGTTGTTTCTCAGCCCTGCCCAGCTTCACTCTTAAACACAGTCTCATGGCTGTCTGAGACACTCTCTGGTTAAGTGCCTTTGTTAAGGCAACATCAGCAGAAGATGCTGAAGACTTTTTCCAATTTGTTCTCCGTAACCTATCCAGAAGGGATTTGACTGACAATCTTCTCCAGTACTGTTGTAAACTTCCCACTCTGCAGATGGCTACAGTCCATGTAGTTGTTGACTCTATTGTCATTTTACAAACCATATATTTGCTGCTGTAAAGATATGAGTGATGTGATGTAAAGAGTGGCTTAATTCAGACACTTTACAACTTTGTCAGCATTACACCTGATGATGAAGGAAATGGTATTTTCCTGAATAGAGGAAAGCCCTGGGAAGCATAAAAAATCCTGGGATAATCATTAGTCTTTTGCCCATTACTAAACTTCCACTCCTGTTAAAAGGATTCCCAGGATTTCCCAGAATTCCTTCATTTCCCTTGAAAGTGTCATTGTCAGTTGTGAGCTTATTTTGCGGTTTGTGTGGAACCTGTTGTAATGTACTTTCAATTTGTTATTTATGTTCTGTCGTTATGAAGCATTGTTGCACTCAATGTTTATGCTTTGTTTTGTTGATGTTTTGCTGAATGTGTGGCTGGTGAGAGAAGCCAAGATGGGACAGGAACTCTGTGACTGGAGTCTACAATATCTAATATCTTACATTTGTGGTTTGACTTTTGCCTGGTTCAGAGTTTAGATGTTTGTGTAAAGAAATTGCGACTCAAAATAAATTGTATTTTTGTATAACTAGTGTGTACAAAATCTCTATTTTCAGTCATGCTTTTTAAAAATAGGATTTATAATTAAATATTTGATTTCTAAATCTGACCTTCTGAGACATAATTTCAGATGTTTTTCCAAAACCGTATTTCTTTCTTTCTTTCGTTACTAGGAACTATAAAGCACCAGGTCCAGGGTTAATAGGGATTTAGTTCAGTGATACTTCAGCTGTACAGGGAGTGCAGAATTAGGGAATAATGTTATTATTGAACAACAACCATGTTCTCAATGAACCCAAAAAACTCATTAATATCAAAGCTGAATGTTTTTGGAAGTAGTTTTTAGTTTTAGCTATTTTAGGGGGATATCTGTGTGTGCAGGTGACTATTACTGTGCATAATTATTAGGCAACTTAACAAAAAACAAATATATA